>NW_024367707.1:20516372-20802600 GCF_014805655.1 Passer montanus
GAGGCGAAGGGCGCGGGCGAGGGGCGGGGCGGGGCGCGGCCGCCGCCCGGCGCCAGCTCCGAGCTCCGCGCCGCCTTCGGGCCCTGCAAGAGAGGAGAGAGAGCGGGAGACAGCCCGGCTGCGGCACCGGTGCCTGGCGGTGCCCCCGGCAGGCTGCTGTCACCGTGCGCGAAACGACTGTCGGACCCACGGCTGCCCCGGGCCCGCTCTTGCAAGCCCAAACGACTCCCCGGTTGAGGCAGGAGCAAAGTTAAGCGGGAGGAGCTGCTGCCAAGCACCGTGATAGGAAGAGATCAAAGAAACAATGGGGGGTTTTTTTGTTATTTTTTCCCCCTATTTCACAGAATCACAGAACAGGTCAGGTTGGAAGGGACCATCTAGCAGGGTCATCCCAGAGCACATGGCACAGGATCGTGTCCAGGCTGTTCTTGAGACTCTCCAGTGAGGGAGACTCCACACCCTATCGGGGTAACCCATTCCGGTTGTTCTTGAGACTCTCCAGTGAGGGAGACTCCACACCCTATCGGGGCAACCCGTTCTGGTGCTCGGTCACTCGCACAGTGGCCAAGAAGTTCTTCCTTATATTCTGATGGAACTTTCTGGGCATCAGTTTCTGCCCCTTGCCCTGCATTAGTTATACACTCTCTATTTTAATAGAGTCACTATAAGGCAGGTATGAAGGAGGTGAAATGCTACAGCTGGAGGCTCAGAAGACAATAATGGAAATACGCTTGCCACGCAATCAGGAAGCTGAGGAGCTCAGTTTTCTGTGAAGGGAGGAACTACAGGTGGGTGGAAGAGCAAACACTGGAAATGTTGAGAAACCAGCAGAATGAACAAAAAATACAGTGCCAAACCTAATAGCTTTCACAGACCTCAGTTACTGGTCTGGCTGAACTTTATTTTGCTCTGCAGGAACCTGTTAACGTTCACAGCCTGAGGGTCTCAGATGAATCTCCATGTATTCTGTGTGCCACCACAGCAGACAGGCTCTGTTGCGTTGGTGGTGTCCGACTGGGCTCAGGGAGCAAGTACTCTGAGAGGTCTCACTATTTCAAGTTCCCAGTGTGACCAGTCAGGTTTCTTTCAGGACCACCTGAAGACCAGTAAGTCACCAACACATTTTGCATGCTCCCCTACTCCATTTTCAAGCTGAAACAGCTGCTCAAGTAACCCTCCTGGCTGAGATCTTAAAACAAGGCTTTAAGGTAAGGTAAATGCTGTAGGGAAACCCTTTTATAGGCTGCCCTTATACAGAAGAATAAGAAAGGGAAGGCAAAGGCACAGTTACAGGACTGACATTATTTTACTCGCTTTCTTAAGAACAGCTCAGTGTCTCCTTTCCATCTAAATGCTTCTCTGTTCAAAGAAATGATTACCTGGCTCGATATCACGCTTGCTTCTCTCAGTGACTGCTGGTTCGTTGTTTGTGAAGATGTGATTTGCCCTTGAAGTTGAGAACTGGGGACAAGCTGCTGCTGAGAGAGGGCCCCTGATCTCTGCTGTAGCTGTTGTGGGTCCAGCTGCTGAGTATTGCTAAAGCTCAGGGACACTGTTGGCTGCTGTAAGATCATCTGGAAAAGAAGAGGGGAGGATTTGTTTACATAGCCCAGATGTTCTGAATAATGAATGTGACAGAAGTAAATCCAAAGATATATTCTAAAATAAAATTACCACATTTCTGGATTCATAACACATTTACTGTTAGTTGGAAATCACCTATCATTCCTACATTAACAGCTCTACTGTCTCTAGTTTCTTGGTTTCTTGTTTTGCAAGTGCACCCACTACTTGTGAAATCTGTCTAGAAGATGCAAGTCCTCTCTCAATGGGGCAGGCACAGCCCTCTTAAGAGCAGTTCCCAGAACATTCACTGTGTTCTGGGGCATCCTGACCAAAGAGAAGACAGTAACTCCGTGTCTTTTCAGTCCTTTTGTTTCTCCTTTCAACAAAATCCACCAGCCTTTCAGACAGAACTGTCTTTGAATTTGTCTCTAGAAATTCTACACTTTACACCCAGCTGAGTTGTCAAATGTTTTTAATGAGGCCACAGTCAGGCCAGAGCTCTCCAAGCTGAATGGCCGTGTCCTTATCATTGACAGGATGTGTAAACAGACAGTCGCTGTCATTTATCTGATTTCCCATCAGGTAACTGTCACCTGGTGTTCTTCCTAACTGTGCCATGCATTTGACTTGTGCAAAAGAGCTAGCAGCTTCTCTCTTAGTGTTTCTGTAAGTGATGTCCTCTCTACTTTTGCATTTCAAGATGAAGCTTTCTTCTTTAAAAGTCCTCTTTATGTGCCATGCATTTGACTTGTGCAAAAGAGCTAGCAGCTTCTCTCTTAGTGTTTCTGTAAGTGATGTCCTCTCTACTTTTGCATTTCAAGATGAAGCTTTCTTCTTTAAAAGTTATAGGACTTGGGAATTTTTCCTTTTCTAGGGGCTATTTCTTTTATTACAGCTGTAAAGAGGGAAAAGTAGTCTTTGAAAACCATGCATTGTTAATGCCACAAGCTCTCTTTGCAGTATTTCAGACCTAGCCTTTCTGCCACCAAGGGCTGTATGGAGATACACATCCCACACAGCTGATGTAATTTTTGGATCTGATTCTGATTCCACACCACTGCTACATGTGTGGAACTCCATTAATTTAAGCGGAGCTACTTAAGTTTTAAATGAAATCAGAATCACAATTATTCTCTTCATTATTCATCCATCAGTCTCATGCCTAGCAGTACATCTGAGGTATGGCCAGTAATTAGTACACCTTCGTGCAGCTTATTGCTGTATTAACAATTCCCTAAACTATCATGTCCCCTCTAATTTTTCCTGGAAAAAGCCCATACTTTTCTCCAAAGGCCCAGTATAATGTATTGCTTTTCTCTGCAAAAGTATGACTTGATCCATCATGGTTGTACTTATTTATCTAGCTTTAAAAACACAGCTTATTTAAATATGATAAATTTTTAATTAATTTATGCATGCCAAGATTTTACCCTGGAAAAAAGGTACAGACAAAGCTTATATTAATCAGCTAGGAGAGGGGGGCAATTTAGGAAAAGCAACAGCTTGTTTCAGGTGCTGTAGGCTAACCACATCTCAGAGATGTCTGATAGGAATAAATGGGTCAAGTGACAGGGTTGGGGCTGCTGCTTGCAGCAGGTCTGAAACTAGCTCTGAGTGTTTTCTTTTAAAAACACTGCTCACTGAGTTAGGAACCATTACATATCAGAAAGACAGATGGTCTTGCAACTTCTGCCAAGTAAATAGGTCTTATTATGAATAAATCAAAGACAAATATAATGAAAATTCATTTTCTTGTTTATTTTCTGTACATAGAAGCTAAGTTTTGGACATGTTTAGTACATGAACTCACTTGATTAGCCCTAGCAGTGAGACAGGTCACCACTGATATAAAATTTTTTATAAGATTCAGAACAGGCAAAGCAAGTGGTGCATGTGAAAAAGGTGATGGGGAGGGAGTGTGAGCCCACTGGTACTGGACAGATCACTGCAAATTAAGACCTTTAGGAGGATTAGCTTGGTGTCCTCCTTGTACGTGGCACACAGCACTGGAGAAACACTCAGTTCACCCAGTGCAAATTCAGCATCTATCAAGGTGAATGTCAGGTGGGGTGTGAACTTACAGCAGACTGCTTATTTAGCAGGGACCTCCCTGTGTGCTTACCTCACTTCCAGATGAAGGCCAAGGAGTTTATCCTCCAAAGAAAGCAGAGTAACCTACTTTGCAATTACAAGAGTGTGCCACTGGGTAGGAATGTGCACAGTTAATGGTTGGCAGCTAGCATACCATAAATTTAGAACCAAGTTTATCCCAGTAGGCCAATTTCATTTGTTCATATGTTCATACCCTGAGAGGGCTCTGAGTGTTTCATACCTGGGGACCCTCTGTTGCCATTATAGTGGCCAAAGCAGCATTGTTACCCTCTGGACATAAATGACCTGGAAAAAACAAGCTTAGAGCAGGAGACAATGGTGGCCGTGTCCCTGCAGAACTGAAAACTCAAGATGTCTTATCAAAAGAAAAGTTAACCTGACAGAAGATCGAAGCATGGAATTTCCACCTGTTAAACTTAGAAGCTTAATTTGTACAAAATTTAATGGTGGTTTTTCATAATGTACCTCTTTTGTGAATGTCTTGTCTGAATTCCGCCAAAACACTGAAATACAGCAGCTTTAAATAACAAGAAAAACCTTTTCATAAAAAATAAAATCTTTTCCTACGTAGATAAATTAGCAGCCTCCTAACTGTATTGCTGCTAATGACATGCCTTGTTGGTGATTTTGTGGACTGCAAGGTCAGTGAAGCATCTTACAAACATTTTTTAATTGGCCAGATTGTTAACATACACAGCAAAGCAGCAAGGGAGAGGAGGGACCCTCTGACACTGCTGGCCCCTCATTCTAAGACAGAAGGGCCCTACAGCTAATGGCTGAACCACACTGACAAGGCATCCCGAGGAAAACATCTCTTTGACTCCACCTGTCCTTTGGATAATCAGGGGATTATAGCTTTTGGGCTCATCATTACAGGCATCAAGACTCTTTCTTTATGTAAAATGTATAAAGATGAGAAGCACAGCACTGGGAAGCTGAGATTCATGACTTCGAAGACAGCCTGTTTTGCAAATGATGGGTGGCTGTGGATGGTCTTGATTGTAGTTCTTGCAAGCTGGTCAGGCTCAGCCTTTCTGCCTTCCTCTTGCATCTGTGAATCATTAGCTAGACTGTTCAAACTGGAGCAGACACAGCATCCTACAGACTTCTGAGGTTACTCTTCCTGTTCTTGTCCTCCATTGTCAGGAAAAGCAGTAACAGGGATCTAATGGGGTTTTGAACACTTTTATTCAGGGCCTGCAACCCTCCCGACAGTTTCATCTTTCTCTGCACAAGACTTCTGCAAACAATTTCTAATGCAGACTACTGTGCTACACATCTCTCTGTCTGGGAAAGCATTTCTTGGTGGACTGCTGTACTCAGTTTTGAAGATCTCTGAAGGAAATGGAAATCAAGCTTAATTCTCCATGGAGCTACCTGTACACTTCTGTGTGGAAGGGAGTGAACCAGTGAGGATGATATGCTAATAAATCAGCTCATAAGGGAAAAGCAGGGAACACTTTCCCCTTTTCAGACAGCCTACATCACTCCCCCATGCTTACAGCTCTATTATGCAGTGTATTAAAGACACCAGAAATGTGCTTGATAGTAGCCAGTTTGTTACTGTGCATTTTAGCTTTGATAGTAGACACAGATCAATGTCTGCAGACATCCAGCTCCCTGAATGATGAAATCTGTGCAGCAAAGCACATGGTTGGATTTCTGATTTAACAGTTTACTCCTTGCTGCTTGTGAGTCACAAAAGAGCTGCATGCAAAAGTGTGCAGCTTTCTTTCAAATTGCCCCTAGCCAAGTAAGACAAAAATTATTCCTCATCTCAATCTATCCCTGCAACAGCACCATAATTTCTTTGTGTGTTTTTTGTTTTTTTACCTAGAGAAAGTAGGAGAAGAAAAAGGTCCTGGCCAGGAGTCAGTGTGACCACTTGCATCTCATCACCTTGTTTGATTGCTCTGAGAGACCAAAAAGCACACAAAATACAGAGGATGTATTCTCCATCCAGCATTGTCATTTAAGGCAGATATGCAGCCCCCTGCATTTCCAAGCTCTCTCCATTCTCCCTGCCTCTCAGTACTGCACTGCAGTAAGCTGGGAATTGGTAAGTACTGACACAAGAGAACTTGTAATGGTCTGAAAAAGCTTGGTCCCACCTGGTGCAGTTTTCATGGGAGAGGGCATCACCCAGATGGTGTAACTCAGAGCTACAAACTGGTAAGGGGGGGGGCAATGCAGATCAACCCACCATTTATTTACCTTCTGGGCCTCTGCCTGAGCTCCCTCTGAGTGTATTTGAGAATCTGTCCCATGGTCTTTGTCCAAGTAAATGCAGCCTAATGTATATAGGAGACAGCTTTCTAAAAATAAAATCTGAAATCTGTTTCTTGCATATAAGAATGTGCTCTGAAAGTCTGTTTTTGCCTGAATGATGAAAAAAAAGAGCGTGTATGATTACTGAAGATGTCACCAGGAGAGAGTAATGGTTGTCACCCAATTAATCATGTCTCTTGATATTCATAATAACAATAATAGCTTTCAGACATATGACATGATTCTGAACTGAACACCTGTTAATTGCATAGAGACTTTCTCTTCCCCTTAATCAAAGTCAGCGGAGAACCAATAGAAGAAACACACTGAAGCTAAACCTGGTCTCCCTACGTGATTGTATGGCACCAGGAACAGGGAGTTCTGGCTTTGGAACCCACAGGTGCTGTCATCTTACAGCAGTGCACATGCAGCAACTTAGGTGGAAAAGTTTCTAATTTGGCTTTGCTGATCCCTTAATTACCTAAACATACAATCCCAATTTGTTAATGTGTGAAACTGCATTTCACAGATGCTGATGATGGGTGAGAGTCTATTTCTGTGTGGAAGCTGCAAGCAAAATTCCCACTGATTTCAGTAGGTCCCATCTTGTTTGTAAAATACTCTTGAGGTGTTTGCTTCCTTGGCAAAGCTTGTCTTCTAAAATCATCTTGTTAGTATAATACTCAAAGTCCCCAGTGCCACATTACTAGCAAGGATCATTTAACCTGGCATTTATAGTTAAATTATGAGGAACATAGCAGTAATCACCCACATTCAGAAAACTTCCACAAAAGTGGATGATTTGTCCATTTGTTGTGAAAGGGAACCTGTGATCTACTAAACTGCTATTTAATAAATACTTGCTATTATTTCTGAGGTTTGGTAGATGTAAGGGGTACAAAGCACATACCGTACTAGAGAATTCTATCTCTGTATAGGAGGTGTCAAAGGCAGAAGCAGAGCAGGATCAGTCAGCTCCACCCTAAAGACTTAAGCCTGTCTGGTGAGGAAAAAATCCAGATACTTCCAAGGTGTGAACAAATGAACAGCAGAATTTTGGGGGTTTTAATGTGACAAGGAAGTCTCAACTTCAACATTCTTTCTACTACAGCTGCTCAGTCTGAAGACTTGGTAGATAAAGTAAGAAAATGCTATTGTAAATGACCCTAATTACTCTCTTCCTCCTAAGGCTGAAGTATTCCTTCCTCCTCTTCTTCCAGAGAAGGAAGGAAGAAGGAAACCTTTCTTGACAGAGGTTACTCAAGAGGCTTTTAGAGGGCAACATCCTCATTCAGATGAGCTAGTTTTCACGTGTCCAGATATCCTGGACTCTGGAGCAATTTTAATTTGCCAAGCCTATCATGTGAGAGACGATGCTTGACTCCGTCCCTTCCAGTAGTAACGCACCTGTACGCTGGAGTCTTGGACCAGGCAGAGCTGCTCCTGGATCTTCTGGAGCTCCTCCTGCTGCCAGCGGATGTTGGCCTGCAGGATCCGTGTCCGCTGCTCTAGCTGGTCCTTGATGGTCTGGAACATGCTGAACTGTGCAGAGAACTGGGGGGAGGAAATAAAAAAAGAAGGGGGGAGGGGAAATCAGTCATTCTAATACAAACAGGCCTCAGTATAACATTGTTCTGTAAGGAGTTACTGGTGTCTTGATTGTAAAGCACAGCTAAAAAAAAAGTCTTTGTAATATACTAACATCTAGAGACAGACATCTTGTCTATTTTCAGGGTTATGCACATATATTAAATTTCCTCAGCTACAATGATCTGCTTACAGTTGACCATGTTCTGTTGTAAGGACTGTTTTTGGGAGTATGCTACTTTAAAATATCAGAGCATCTTAACTGGATGGCAAATGAGTGCATTATTTTCATCAGCTTGTAGTTTGGAGCCTTTAGTGTGGCATAACAGTATAATCCAGATGTGTTTTACTAACACTTTCCTTTTTCAGAACAGAAATAGCAGTTCTGCAATGCTTTGTTCTGCTGATGACTTACTAAGGCATCATACAATAGACCACAATAAACATTTTCTAGATTTGTACAGCTGAGTAGTACTTAAATGACAAGAAATACTCATTAAGTTATTTTTATATGTGATATAAAATGAATAGCTCAACTCAGTGGAAGAAAGGCTGTTCTAAATAATAGTAAAAAATGGAGATCATTAATCAAGGTCAAGAAGCAGGTGCAACCTCCAATAGCAGCAATACTGACACAAACTGAAATAATTCAAGAGTTGTGGAGAGGACTAACAGCAATAAATCCCTAGTATTTGATGCTTTCAGGTATGATTCAAAGTTCACTAAAGTTAATTATTACTTTAATAGGCTTTGGAATAATTGCTTTTGATAAGCTCATATTCCAAAAGTAAAAAACAGTCTTTGAAAAAAAGAACAAAACCCTTCAAAAAATCTTTTTAAGTTTTTATGTAATCAAGGCATCCAAGATCTTCTTGAAAACATGCAGGGCTGTGAGTGTACAGGCAAAAAATAATTAAATTGCTGTGACTTGAAAATGCTGCCTTGTCCCTATATTTGGTCCAGTGGCTCTGTGCTAGTGGGTGAGCTGATGCTTGCTGCTGGAACCTTCTTGCTCCATGGTGCACCGGCTTACATAGCTTCTGGCTTTTTAGTAGGGAAAAAAAGATAACAAGACAGGAATTAACTAGTGCTCTCGTGCTAGCAGCACTGTACACTTCCTTTGATAAAATTTTTGGCTACTTAGAGAAAGCTAAATGTGACAGAACAGATTTGTATCAGCTAAGTAGTTCACTTTAAACCAGTTAAGTATGTGAAAGTACCTTTACATTCCCTCTAGCAAAGCTGAGGGAAATGGCCTGGCAGAGAAAGAGCGAGAACTTCAGAAGGTTTATTTCCATTTATCAGGCAGAGGGTGGCTTTCCCACACAGCCTGGGAGGTCACTGCACAGAGTGGTGGCCAGGTGGAGGTCAGTCTCACAGCCAACCCTGCTTAGGGGCAAGGAGGGCTGCTAAGGTGGCACCTGCAGTTGCTGGTGACAGAGCCCACTTTGCTGCCAGAGGCATCTGTGAGCACTCGCAGCTTGCGCCGTCTGCCCAAGCAGGTGATGTGAGCCTCAGCCCTGCTGTGACTCGTGGTGCCTGTGCCTGCAAACAGCAGCACCATCATCTGCAACCTGCTCCTCTCCCAGAGCAGGAAGTTGGTATGAAACCTCCCAAAGGGAAGTTTGTGTTACTTGGAATTGGTGTTACAGAAGAGAAGCCAGAGCAAGGTCTCCTTCTTTCTTTCTTGTCCATGTATAAAGCATTAACCCGAGGAGTGGTTGAGCAGAGACCTCAGATGTTTGGGAATAAGAACAAGTGACTCAAAGGGGAATCTAGGGCTGCTTGTTGTAGCCCAGCCTTTTGGTTCTGAAGAGCCCCAAGTATCCTGATTTTAGGAGCGGAATGATGCTGTGAGCAACAGATCATAGAGGAGATGCAGCTAATTCCTGCTTTAACCTGGCATGTACAGAAGGATCTTTTAAAAAGACAACTCTCATAATCTAATTATCTCTATATGAACTCTTTTAGCGAGGACTGCTTTTAAGTTTTTAAAAGGATCCTAATTAGAAAAGGAATTAAAAACAGTTTTAGCAAAGAGCTTCATTTTAACTGCCCAGCTTGGTGATAGTAGACTTAACATGCAAACATGCATTGATTAACATGCAAATTCCTTGATGACCCTTTGAGAAAAGAACCTGATTTTATTCAACTGATCAGTGTAAGGAATTTTAAACCAGGCAATTTCACAATCACTTTATACTTCAAAATGAAACAAAATCCATTCTCAGGCCTTAGTTTTAAATTTGAATTTGCTTTGTAAAGTTGCATACAAGAATGTATTGCTGTTGATTTTAAATTATTATTCCTTATTTTTTTGTGCAGGTTCTTATATTTAGTATTTTCATTTTATATTGTCTTTTTGTTCTCTTTTTCACATGCTTTTTGTATTAATATACTTAACATCAACAATTAGCTGGTATACTGGAGTAGAAGCTGTTATGGATGAAGACAAGGAACTTTCTCTTTTGCTTTTCTCCTTTTCCCATCTAACCCCCAAATTGTTGATAACTCTAACCATGACCCCTGTGCTTACAGAGCTTCTATTGTTTTTGTACAATGAGACACTAACAGCAATTGACCTGCTCCAGAGAGTATTTATCTCAAGATCATTAACTGCTCTACTAATTAAGGGAGAAATCTCTAATTGTACAATAAATTAAAAGACCTTAACTCAAAACATTCCACAGAAAACACTGCCCAGCTTTAACTCTGCCATTGGCATCAGATGAAGCTGCTCTTCATTTCACTTAGGTCTTTACATATGTCCACAGAATTCTTAGATAAGTGCATGTAATACACAGAAAAGTGTCATCTTCCTAGATAAAGTCAAACATGGGAGACTAAACCTGTGAGATCTCTATAGTTGCACCAGTTTAATCAAGGTTTGTTAATCCAGGCAAAAAAAACTCGAAAGCAAAACCCACAGCAGCAATAATTTTAGTCTGATTTCTTAAAAAAAAAAGTAAAATAAAGTGACACATTTGGGATCATGTCAGCAGATGTTCAGGTGGGGAGGGGCTTGAAGCACTACTGCTGGTGATGGTCCAGGGAGGCTCTACAGCCCAGGGAGAGGGACTGGCACTTCCATGCTATGATTCCTCTCCTCCACCATGCCCACGGAGAGAGGTTTTTCTCCACTGAGTGCTACCCCACAGTGCCAGGGTTACTCCTTCTCCCTAGGTGCTGGGGGGCTGCAGCCAGGGGCGGGGACCTACGGCCCCTGTGTCTGTCAGGATGGTTCCTCATTTCTATTGTGATGAACAAAAAGATAGATGTCCCAAGACAATCTGTTCCTACAGGTGTCATGACAATAGGTAGCTGGGTAAAGAAAAGATTTGTTTTGTAGCTCAGTTTCCTTTGAAACTTTATTTTCTGCCTACCTTCCAACTTTCAATTCTTCTGGCCCAATAGATGAGCCATGTTTCTTGCTGGAGACATTCAACAGAGTTGTGAGAGTGTCAAAAATACCAGACTGATGTAGCTTCATGGAAGCTTTAGCTGAGCAAAGGAGAGAAGAATCCACTCATCCCTTGCTCCTGTGGGAAAGGCTGGCTCCATGCACCAGCCCTGCAAGGCACAGCCCTTGGGAAACTGGATTTCATTAGTTTTGCAGCTCACCGAACGACTTGTTCTTTCTTTCTGTCATCTGAATAACACCTGCTCAATCCCAAACGGATTATTAGTGTTAATTATTATTCAGTCATCAACATCCGCTGTGTTGCAGGGGATTTTAATTTATGACAATGAAGAAGGCAAACAAACAAATATTCTAATTAGGAGCACTTGGTTGAAAGTAAACCATTTACATTCAGGTGACATCTAGGGTGACACTGTGATGTCTGTTCATTCACACAAGCAAGGCATAAGCTAAAATCACATTTCAGTGGAGACAAAACCATTACAGCCTTTGCTGGAAATAAACCTACTCAAAGTTCAAGCAGATGGTGCCCGAGGCAGCAGCTAGCTGCTCACTGCAGACACAGTTGTGGCCACTTGTAATGTTTTCCCTGCTGCTGCCACCCTGTAGCCAAATGTTAGCCACAAGAATACCCAGGGCCTTCCAGCTCCCACCATCAGTCACCTTCAGCTAAGGACAAGTGGCAGAAAGGCAGCAGAGAGAAACTTGTTCAGCTCCTCCTTGCAAGCTGGCAGGGAGGAACCTGGCCACACTATTTCTACAAGCAATGGGCTTGTGTTTTGCCTCTAAACTGCTGGGAAATGGTCAGCTAGGAAGCCAAAAAAGTGTTCTTGGTGAGATGCACATGTACCTGGTTTTGTCCCTCACTCACTTAGTGCTGCAGGCACCTTTGTCTTTTGAATAATTAATTATATTGCTGTGGGCTGACATGTTAATTATTTTAAAGTGGGACATATAGTGTAGTATCATAACATTCATAACAGTTTATGAAAATCACCCAAGTGTGTGGAGACTTGGTACTCTCTACAGGAGTTTTGCTATGGAGTGTGAACATCAGCAGCCTGAGCTGCAATGTCCTGGTGTTATTTCCCTGCTCCATGTCAAGCTTCATCCTGAGCTTTGCCTGGAGTACTGCTGTGACTGCTGCCAGAGGGCTGCCTGTGTAGACAGACTCCAGTCAGCCCTCTTCCTTTCACCAAGATTTAGGTGGCCCAAAGATGCTTAAACAGTGACTACATGGCACTCTAATTTGTCATAAAAAAAATGGAACTGGTGTGCCAGTAAGAGCCTTTCACTGGGAAGGGACAAGGCAGCAGGGGTCTTGGTAAACAACTGGAAAGCTTCTCTTCACAAAGAGCTTTGATGGAGAAGAAAGGGAGGTAGAAAAAAAGTCAAACAAAACACACAGAGACTTATAATACATAAAGTAATTGATGTTTGAAAATGCATTAATGAATAACGGAGAGAAGTATCTGTAAAAGAAAATGAATGTTCAGAGCAGATAATTGATATGCTGTTTATTCGCTGCATGCTAGCGTGGAGTCATGAAGAGAATATTAAACATGGAAGATAAATGAGAATTTGTTATTTCAAAGCCAGTATCCTTAGGACTTTGTATGCATTATGTGCTACAGAAATAAACTCCGGGGTCTTGTGAGTGAGTATATGGTATCAATGGTAGAAGCAGTCTGGGTCCAGCAATACTCTGTCATTCCTAAAATCAGAGGATGATGGGGTGTATCATCACAGCAGAACCACAGGAGAAAACAATGAGCTGGGAACATGGTACTCAAATCAGCTTCTTCAAAATCCACTGCAAATGTAACCCTGAGGTGATGTTTTGGGCCATCACCCGCTTTTGAGATATGGTTTAATAGATTGGAGGAATCTGAAATTTGTCTTCAGTGGCATCCTCTCCATTACTGGCACACTCACAAAATGGGTGTTGTTAAATTTGCATGTCCTTTACTGCTGGTTAGTTCTATATCAGCACAGCCAAATAGGCGTTTTTAGCAGACTGGATGTCTCTGTTAGTTTTTGGTTTTAATTCTCATTGTGAATTTGATCTTGAAGGGACCTGGTTGTGTAAAAGTGAAGTTGAAAAGTCTTTTTCCATCTGTTTTTTGTCCTCTCATGAAACAGATGCGTGCACACCTGAACCTACACACACCTGGGCTTCTGAACACCTGCATGCAGTTATATGTTTAAACATACAAGTGTACAATTCAGATTACTTTCCCACAATATTTTAAGTGTTTGAGAATTTGGATTTGGGGATTTTAGTTACTAGAGATGTAACTTAAAAGCCCCAAAATGAGAAAGTATCAGGAGATAAGCAAGTGACCTATTCCACTTCCAAATCCCCAACTAACCTGTGCCAGAGGTGCAGGCTGATTTTGCAGAGTTGCTTGAGGCAGCAACTGCTGTGGGAGAAGCTCACATGGAAGCTGAGAAGGCAAAGAAACCTAGGTTAAAAACAAAACAAACCAAAACTTTATTTGTAAGTTTGGCTCCTTTAAATTTTAGGTTTCTTCTAATGCTGTGGCTTCTGTGTAAGTTGTTTTTAATTGCTAAGCTGCGTATGTGGCACATGCTGTTACACCCTCTGCCTGTTTCCATGATTCCTTGTGAAGTTACCTGAAGAGCAGTAGGCTGGCTGAGTCTATGCACAGATAAATCCTGCTGTGTGCTCGGTGTTCTCGGCAAGGGAGTGTTAGACTCCGTGATCAGCTTTGTCGGTGTAGCTGCAAGAAAAGTACCAGTGAGATCTTACATGCTGGAAATCAACCCTGTTTGAAGTGGGTAATATGACAAGACCTGGGTAGAAATTGTAATGGCCTGGCTAAATTCTAGTGGGAGTCAGGGCTGTTCTTGTTGACTTCAATGGCAGTAAAATTAAACTGATAAGGAGGGTCTGGGCAAAGATAAAAGTAAATGAGACAAATTATGGTTCTATGCTCCAATGAGCAGTGCAAAAGGACCCATGAACTGTTCTAAACCAGCTGGAACTTTATATGGGATAAATAACTGTAAATTTAGGTTAGCTCATTGGCTTTTTTCCCAGACCAGGAAGCAGAAAGAGTATACCCAGGTCAGCCCTGAAGTATCCTAAATCTTGGCCAGAGGAGAGTCACCCACAGGCTGTTACTACTCATGTAAGTCTAGAGAAGTCTCATATTGCTCACACTGGTGCCCTCAAATCTAAGGACAGAGTCCTCACTTTTGTAACAGATTGAAACAGCACATTTCATGTCTAATCCCACTGTTCATCTTCCAGCATTCAGGTGGTTGTGCTAGAACCTTCCCTCCTGTGCATTACCATTTCAGCTTTTGCACTTCTTTGTCAGTGCATATCATCAATACCTCATCATTTACTGTTAAATTAGCAGCTGTGGTATATAAGCACCCATTCTTTAACTTGGCTAAATTAAAAATAATTTCATAACTCAAGAATGCCACTCACATGCTGGGTCTGACTTGGGTGTGTGGGAAGATTTTGGCGAGCTCCTGGATGATACTGAGGGTGTCCGACTAGCGCTGAGGATTGAGGCACCAATATCAAGTGCATTAAAGTGCTGTTCAGGATCCAAGCTGGCACCACTCTCCTAAAACAAACCAGAAAAGGAGAACAGCTATTGCATCTGTCAGAGGTAAAGCATTTTGATACTTAGTAATGGTTGCACTCCAGTTCTCTGGCAGACCTAAAATGACTTGAGCAGAACTAATCTCAGGTAGGCCAGCAGAAGACCTGGACAAAGGTGTCAATGCCCCTTCCAAACAGCATCCAACTAATGCATTTTACAAACAACTATCACTGAGCTAGAAATAAATAGCAAGCTACTGCCATAGTCACTTTGTGCCTTGAGATGTTTTTCTGAGTCTTTCTTTTGTGTTCAGTTGGATGTGACAGCAACTGCAACCTCTGCGAGACACTTGGCCATGCACTGAGGACGAGTTTTGCTGTCTTTCCTCAAGAGATCACTGAGGTGTAGCCAAGAGGGCTGATTGCCAGAAGTTGTCCAAGTGAATCTGAATCTTTAAACTGTAGTACCTTGCCAAGGAAAAGTTAGATATCTCACACTGCCCCTGCTCATGTTCCTCTTCATTTGTGGCTGTTACTGATCTCCAGGTTCATCCTTTGATAAACTCACCTGATTTATGTCAAATTAGTTCAAAGAGCAACGAGTTCTGAAGTTGAGATAATCCACCAACATCGGAGAAAGGCAATGCTGGAGTCTTCAGTGACGTTAATATAGGAACAAGTTGTGATCACTACATAAATTCATAAAAAGCTTTTCTCATTGTACCTTTAGTGCTGAGGACACCACCTCTGAGGACACTTCTTCCAAGCCCATCTCCTGTCTCCTCTCCACCCGAACATCTGCATAACTGAATGGAAAACAAGTCTATGTATCAACATGGAACTGCTGTATTTCTTAAAATGTGCTTTAAGAGAGTGGAGGAACAAATTACTGTACATTTTACAGGTTAAATGAAGAGCTGAAAAGTGACTTAAGTCAAATGCTACTGAATAACATTTGAGAGTGTTTTAATTTTCAGGCTTTGCTCTGTTCCTATCTTGAAGTCAAGATGCATATTAAAGAACGATATAAAAAGGTCAAGTTCATATCCTACAACCACTTTATAACTTTACTGGAAAGCTTCTATAAATCTCTTTAGAAACAACATAAGGATTAGAGAAAGTGAATATTTAAGGGATCTGTCTATTCTCTAATTTTGCACAAAATGAAAAAATGCCATAGTCTATCTGCCCCTAAATGGAAAAAAAATTAAGCTTAACATAAACTAAGGTTCAGTCTGACAATTTTTCTATAATTACCCTACTTCCTTATAAAGTTCAGGCTTATTTTTTTGCTATGTAAATGATGTTATATTTTTAAAAGAAAATGCTGGCAGATATGAGGTTGCTCCTATCTTACTGTCCTTTATGTCCCGGCTGGTTGATAGGACTTTCCATACCTTACCACCATGTGAGTGCACACAATGAACTCTGGCTTGGAGTTCCACTGGTGGTAGGTGATGTAGTAATGGGTCTGGAGCCAGATCCACTGCTGTCCTTTGGTCAGAAACCGATAGCAGCACGACTTCCCCTTGCCGAACTGCATCACTGCCAGCAGAAAACACACACAGCTTGTAGCACAACTTCCCACATGAAAATGATATGAAATGTGAAAAAAAAAAGTGACAAAAATATCTGTCATAGGTAGACAGAAGTGTAAGCACCAATTTGAGTAAGTGCTCCTCTCAGCCTTCTGACAGAACAAAAATCATAATGATTAGCAGGTATCTTCTTCTGACACTATGGATAGTACATTCCTACACAGTAAAATTAACCTTAAGTTTGGACACTAATGAACTAGTGTCTGCTAAAATTTAAACACAGATCTTACCCAGCTTTATGTGCTGATCACATACTGCTTAATTAGACACCTGGGATTATTTTCTAAGAGTGATCATCTTAAGGTCTAGAGCAGAAAAGTACAGGATAAAAATGCTTGAAAAGATGAGTATTGTGTGCAGATGGATTTAGGATGAAGTAAGCATATGAGATAATACTGTGCAAAGACAAAAATAATTTGAAAGAAAACTCCCAGACTGACAAGAATTCAAACTACAGTAAACCAGGGTGTACTGAAGATTTTGAAGATTCACCAACCAAATAATCTCTGCTTTTTTCCCCCTGGGGATTTCAAGGGGTTCCCAAACATCCACATATTTAGCCTTTCTCTATTTCAATGTCAACATATTAAAACTAATGTTGACAGGATACTTTCAAGATAGGCAGAGGTGGTAATCTGAGATGTTACAGCCAGTTCTGTAAGCAAATATTTGAAAAGCATCGCATTATTTTCTTTATTTAGTGAAAGAGTTTTTCAATTAAATCCTAGTAGACCGTATTTAAATAATCACAGCTAATCCCAAATACACAGTGAACAACATTAGAGGAAATAATCCACAAGAATTGCTTGAACTATTTCTGCATGTTCTTTACTAATAGAACAGGAGTCAAATCTGGCATATTTTAGCTCTTCAGTGAGTCTCACTGGCTACTTTTGGGGATATAGACGGGAAAATTGTATTTTTCAGAGCTTGGTAAGTCTGTCCCAGATGCCAATCAGCTGCAGCGCCTGCAGTCTGCTACAGCTCTGCTAACATATACAGGCTGAGGCAAGAGTCAAACCTCCCCTTCCAAACAGCTGTTCACTGAAAAGAGGTGTCCCAGTGTCCAGTGACTTCCCAGGAACCTGGGCCATGAGATACTTACAGTGTTCATGGCACCTTGCTAGCAGCTCTAGGTCATCTATGTGGTAATAGTCGTAGCCAGAAGTACCCAGCACTTCAAAAGGCAAGTATCCGATAATCGGCGGAGCTCTGCGGTTGGGCACAACAGGAGTCCATAAAACACAACGAGCAGGTCTGCATGTTGATGCAGAGATGCAAACAGCCCAGATCTACTTTCACTTATCAGTGCATAGTTGTTCACCTCAGGGGGCTGGATCCTCACTTTCCCCCACTTTGAGCTTGGGATACCCAGCTGGGAGCAGCAATACCGGCAGGCACCATCCCACCAGGACAAGACTATGACAACACCCCTTTTCCAGGGAAAATGTGATTGTGGAAAGCAGTGCAGCTTCTCAGGTTCCTTTACAGAGGAATTTGCTGGGAGGGAGTCGTTCCTTGGCTGCTGCTTGGTCAGGGGCTCTGCAATGGCTTCTGCAGCCCTTATACAGGGGAAAATGTGTGGGGAGGTGTTTGGAAGCCGTCATCTGCTGGGACCGGGGGGATAAGAGAGGAAATCATCTGTGCTGCTTTCCTCCGGGTGCCTGGAGAGCTCATCTGTGGCATGCTGAGGCACTTGCTTTGTACCTTTGCCAGCACAGATGCCTCAGGCCAGCATAGACTTTCCCTCCGTAACTCAGTGGGAATTGCACACACGCAATCAATGACTGGATTTGGAAGGAAGGATTTCTGCAGCTGTATAATAATTAGCTCATTTTGCCATGTGACAGACTTTGGTCTGTTGATAATTTTAAATGAAGGAAGAACAAGCTAATCACAAATTCAGCTGAAGAAATAGAGTCCTTTTGTTTTAAAAGCCTATTAAAAATAAAAGCAAAAGTAAATGTAAAATAGTAAACATCAGCTTTTGTAGGAATTTCTTTGGCAGCCCTCCTGTTCATGAGATTTAGATATGAAATGGAACACTATCTTGCACACACGCAATCAATGACTGGATTTGGAAGGAAGGATTTCTGCAGCTGTATAATAATTAGCTCATTTTGCCATGTGACAGACTTTGGTCTGTTGATAATTTTAAATGAAGGAAGAACAAGCTAATCACAAATTCAGCTGAAGAAATAGAGTCCTTTTGTTTTAAAAGCCTATTAAAATAAAAGAAGTAAATGTAAAATAGTAAACATCAGCTTTTGTAGGAATTTCATTGGCAGCCCTCCTGTTCATGAGATTGAGATGTAAAATGGAACACTATTTGAGAGAACTGTACTTGTGAAATAGTAGTAGAAAAGCACCAAACACAACCAGCATGGCTTTTCTTGTCACCAACCTGTGATCCAGAAATAAAAATTTCCACTCCAGACTGTGTCTTGATGTGAATTCCTCTAGAGGTTCTTCTACGATGCACATCTCCTGTCCAGTGGAGAAAACTGACTTACTGAGAGTTGGAGCTTCACCCCTCTGCTTCATCTAGCTTTTGTTAGCTATAAATACATGGTGCATAAGAGGAGAAAACAGAGGATTCACCCATTTTCTGGCCATTCCAGAGAGCAAACTATTGTATTTATCAATGCCAACATTTTTTACAGGAGACAGGGAGAAGAACTTGTAATGCACATGTACTTAAGAGCTGAGACTGTGCCTCAGGGTGCCAAAACTTTTTTGGCTTTGAAGCGGTGCCTGGGGTGTGATGGCCGTGGGCTTTCCCAGCATCCAGCCTGTGCCTTATCCCACCCGGGCTTGCCACATCTTGCTTCACTCCCTCTGTGTTACTAAAGATACCCACCACCCTTGGTCCTTTTGGATGTCTGCCCACCTAGCTCTCTGGGAAAGGGGGACACTTTCCTTCTCCCTCAGTAGCTGCAGAGGAGTAGATGCCTTTTCAGGCAGCCAGCCTGCATGGGACCTGTCCAGCTGGTAAAGGGCTCGGCGTTGCCTTGCACTTCACTGCCACAGCAAACAAGCTGGCCCTCAAGATTCACAGCAGCCCCTTGGTGCTCATGAGCATGGTAATTAATAAGTGAGTTATGCAAGGCAGGCACAGGGCTCTCTGTGAGGCAGGACAGCCTTGCCCCAGAGCGCTGAGGATCAGGAGGCAGTCAGTGGTGGTCACTTGCTGTGTGGAGGTGGGAAGTAGAGGGAAGGATGGCAGCACAGTGCACACCCATGGGCTGGGGCTGGCTGCATGCCCCATGGCCACCTCACTGTCCATTCCAAGCTCTCTGCCAACCTCTCCTCTCCCACTGGATGCTTTGCAGGGGCAACTGCAGCTGAGGCTCCTGGCCTGGGACTTCCCAGAGGCTCCTGGCCTGGGACTTCCCGGCATCAGCATTCCGCATTTGTGCCATCCAGGGTTCCTGTGTCCTTTGTGTCTCTCCTGCAGGCGGGTCTCCATCCTCACTGGTAAGGACAGCCTGCCCACTGGCCCCCAGTGCTGCTATTCCCCTGCTCCCTGATGCCACATCCCCCCATGCTGTGGGCTCAGTGACAGCTTCCCATCACATCCATTAGTGCTTCTCTCTCTGCTGTCCCTCAGGCAGAGGAGATCACTGATGTTTTAAACCCTTTTGGGACCAGAGAACAAGCTGAGGTGTGCTGCAATCAAGCAGTTCTTTGATACATATCAATGCTGACAAAGTTGTTTGAAGTTTCTAGCTGTGCAGATGGAAAAGGCTTCATAAACACCTAAAATTCCTCTCTCTCCAGTTTAGGCCAAAATCCATGCTGATGCCAAGATCATACACTAAAGTTCAAGGTGCAAACACTGCTGTGTACAACCAAACTGCTGATTCTGTCTTCCTTAGCTGGTCGGATGAACATTTTACATTCATTTTACAGTAGAAAGTCAAGAGTGGGAGTTAGGTGAGTCACCCAGGTGAACTGAAGAGATGTGTGTTCAGGACTCTGTGGCAGTTAAAACCTACTCAGGGCTGTTCAGCAGCTGCTTCTTCCCTAGCACTGGGCAGCTCATTGCCACGAGTAGCCCTGTTTCCCTGTTTATTTTGAGATGCTAGCTACTCAAAGACAAGGAAACTGCTTTTAGGGTTCTCAGGGAATCTTTAACTCCACCCCTTCTGCTAATATGATTATTGTGGTTAAGATTCATGGGAATCTCATTTACTCAATTTGCCTGCAGGGTCAGGGATCAGTCTAGAATGCCCTGCAAGTTCCAAAGCAGCAATGGAACAAGACCAAGGGAGCAGTGTTTTCATATTGGTCACATCTCAGTTACATTAAAAAACCTCGTAAACTCTGGGCATAGGACACCTGATGCAGTAGTTCACATTTGTTAATCAGGGAACAGCAGTGTTAGGCACAAGCTAAGTTTGTCTATCCTTATAAGCACAAGCAGCTATCTTACTTCCAGGATTCGTGACAAGGGAAACAAGCAGTAGTCCACCAAACACTCTGAGAAGCACAAATGGAAGTGTTGGTGGTCATCTGTATCACAAAATCACAGAATCACAGAATTAGCTAGGCTGGAAAAGATCCTTAAGACCTTTGTACATTGTCCCATCGCAGGAACAGAAAGCAGCAATGAGGAACCAAATTTCAAAGTGATTTTGCAATTCCTATTGCAAGGAGGGTTTCTGTATCCTGTGCAACGGAGGCAGAAGTGACACTGCTTCCACAGATCCTGGCTTGCACTGATAATCCTCTTCACTGGATTTTTATGCATGAAATATGATACCTGTAATCCATTCAATTAGCAATATGAAGAACCTTCTGTGTTACCCCATCTGAAAGTTTTTAGTGAAGTTCTGAAACGCATGGCACCGGTTCAGGGTGAGCGCTTACCTTTAGAAACTGAGGTGTTGCCAAACGAACAGTTGCAACAAAGCAGATCTGCTTTCCCGGGGATGTTCTGTAAGCCCTTGGGACAGCCTCATCAAAGCCATTGCAAGTGGAGTTAGGCACTAGTTAGGGGAAAAAAAATGGGACCTGGAGTCTTGCGTCATATAAGATTTGGTCTCCCTGAATATTTTGCACACTCCAAGTGTACTAATACTATTTTTATTCAGAAAAGTGCTCTAAAAGCTTTTAAAGCTGATATGCATATGTTTAAATCCAAGTCAGTCATGTTAGGCAGAAAGGCATCAGAGCTTAACTTCAACTATGAATTTTACAGGTTAATCCTGATAAAAATAAGGCCAAACCTTATTACAGAGCATAAACCAGTTTTCTGGAAAGAAACCCCACGCATCCAATTGCTCTTTTTCACCACTCACAAGGAAAAAAAAAAGCCATGCCGCAGCATGCCTAGTGCTGTAACTTCCATGATGCAGTGAAAAAAAGTGTTGGCAAAGGAGGTAGCTGAAGAAAGTTCGTCAAGTCATCAGTGGCAAAACACCGGGGCCCACAGCCAGGCAGGCTTCATCAAACTAGCAGGAGGATGCTTGTGATTCTTGGCTGCTGAAGAATGCCTTCCCCTTCTGCATCAAAAGAACTGTCCCCTGTATGCTCAAGCTCTCCTTGTTTCAAAGAAGAAGAAAAGGGACCCCATGTATGGCACTGGCCTCCTGAGACGGCACATCTGGTGAGTCTGCAGAGGGCCTGCTGAGTCCTCCAACACTGGGCAGAGGGAAAAACTGGATGTGACGTGGCTACACATTTTGTATATGCTTTTTACCTGTGTCTTTCATGATTACATGGCTTCAGCTGCTTTGAGAGCCCACTAGCACCTCCTGCCGCAGAGATGCGTTGTCAAAAGGACGTGTTGCTGAAAACCAGCCCACAGTCCCGTGCTAGAATGACATAATGCAAATTATTCCTCCAAATTCAAGCTGTTTAGAGCTTGAATTCCTACAGCTATAAAAGAAAATGGTGTGCCAGGCTGCAGTGGGAACTGGGCTGGATTCTTGCCCTGCCTAGCTGACTTTCTCCCATAAGGGCAGAGAAGGTCCTACCTAGCAGCCAGAGTTCAGTAGTATGAGGTAATTTAATGCTAATAGGGATTAAAACTAATATGAAACTCTCTTTTCTTACTATTAGGCACCTACATCCACCTTCATGAAGTTTCAGACAGTTTAGCTCTTCTGCACAGGACAAAGCATTACTGTGATATTGAAGAGCTTTGTATCTATATGGGGAAAAGATAACAAGCCATTTTTATCCTGGGGTGCTTCTGCACTGGGATTTCATTCACTATCACAAATTGCAGAGTTGAAGAAGTCTCAAGTGATCACATGTGCTTTTGGAACTCAATTCAACCTATTAAAAGCCTTAGAATATTGATGCATTACTGGTAACAAGGATAACAGGGCATGAGACAGAAAAGAAAGTATGCTGAGTGGAATTCACACCTGTGATTAAGTGGTTTAGGCCACTGTGTGCACAATATATATTACACCAAAAAGGAAGAGTTCTTTATCTGAGAAGACAGCACAGACATGAACATCCCCAGAGATCAAGTCCTTTCTCATAGCTGAGACTGGAGGGCATGGCTAAATGGGTATAGAGAGAATAACAATGGGCAAAATTCTCCTTTCACCAGCAGAGCACATGTGCTCTTGGGACTCCCTAGGAACATGCATTCCCATTCTGATCCTGGAGTTATGTGTCTATATGTGGGCTTCTTTGTGATTATTAACACAAAAAGTTGAAAAAAAGAAGAGTTAAGTTCTACAGGACACATGAGTAGCCTACGTAAAGAGTTATTGATCCATCTCTGATATTAGTATTTAGTGCAAGCCTGTTGATATCTGTAGTTGGTCCTGTTTAAAAATTAATGGGAATGCTACAAACCCACTTTACAGGCATTGTGAAAAGTTACTTCTGAACTTGCTATGTAGTATGTTGAGACATTTGAAGTCAGTGGGGCTGTTGCTCTCTGTAATAGCCAAGTTCAATAGGAAATTCTTGCAGTCTGGGCTCTAAGATATGAAAACAAGATATGCACATTTAGCCTCTGAAATACAGGTATGATAAGTTAACCTAGTTAGCGAACCATGGGCTTGCAAATGACACCAGTTGTAGAAAGAAGCAGAGACTGAGTCACACCAAAGACAGCAGATGGCTTTTTTATGTCAGCTGTTGGGTGTAAACAGCCACGAGCCTGAGACATATTCCCAAAAGGCAGCAGAATACATCCCTGAATGTGGCATTTACAAAATAGGATTCTATTTCCAACAGGTAAATGAGGTAGTAAGAGGGTAATAATTATTGTGTAGGACAGCTAGGCAGTAATTTGGGATTTCCTCACAATATTTGGAAATGAGGAACTTAAGCAGCAGTGAATGAATAAGCCCAAAGAGATGAGGCACAGCTGGCCTGGCTGGATGTTATCCTGTCTTTGAACAGCTACTGTGCCATCTCACACTCAGCTGCCTTTGACAAAGTCCAGAGCATTAAAAGCCTCAATGATGCAGGCAGGTAGCCACTACATTGTCAAGTACATCTCCATCTGAAAATGACAACTACAATAACTGAAAGGAAAAAAACCACTCACATTTGCTTCTGAATTATTTTGCTGCCTGACTTAGGTTGTTGGTATCTTTTCTTTCCACAGCTCTATCTGCACAGCCTGCTTTGCTCTGCTTTGCAGCTGGTCAGTTTATTTCAACCTTTTTTTGGTTGATGAATTTTGAAGTGTAGTTAAAAAAAGAGGTCATTAGAAGAATTTAAAAGAAAATACAATCCTGATATAATCTTTTAAAAAAGCCTTCTGAAAAATCATACTTTATGACTCTCCAAGTCTCTTTAAAAGAAACACAACATCTTGAGGTAGCTAAGTTCAGTAGTGAACTTTCTGAGAGTGCCACAGAAAAATAGTGGAACAGAAAATATAGGATCAAGCCCGAGGCTATGGCGATATTAAGATTTATCAGTCAAATACAGGGCTTGGAGTGCTTTTGTCAGAAGATGCCTAATGAAAATGTAAGGCTGGCCATAAACAGGTGAGCTTGGAAGCCCGAGGCTATGGCTCGGGCTTGATCCTATATTTTCTGTTCCACTATTTATCAGTCAAATATAAGTCAAATATATTTTCTGTTCCAGATTTATCAGTCAAATATAGGGCTTGGAGTGCTTCTGTCAGAAGATGCCTAATGAAAATGCAAGGCTGGCCATAAACAGGTGAGCTTGAGTAAATGAAGGCCTGTGTGCTTCACAGTTAAAAAATCGGGACAAAATATCTCGAGTCACATGAAGGTCACATGACAAAGCTAAATACGTAATCAGAAAGGTGAAAGAACTGGCTCATATATATCAGATAGCTAATGCTCCTTAGTGTGAATTTTAATCATTTTTGTGGTTACCTATCACACCTGTTGCCCCTAGAGTACAACAAAATTCTTTTGTAACAGTACTAAATACCTGCAAGTATCTTGCAAGACAGAAAGAAACTGATTTACCTATACAGAGATCTTTGTTTGATTTTGCTTTTGCTTATTTATTTTTTTTTAAAGACCAGGACACTTGGAACAGAATGTTAAAAATAAATAATATACACAAGGAACCAAGCCCTTCACTATCACAGACAAAAGGATTTTTATCCTTAGGGAGAGAAATCTTGCCATATGAAATGAATGAAAACATGTTTTCAAAACCCCAGATGCCACTTTATTCAGTTAATAATAGTACAGCAGTCAGTTGCTTGGTCATCTTACTTCAACTTGGAATGTGTAAAACATAATCTTCCTAAGATAGCAAACCTCCTGCTTATGCCATTTGAAAGAAGAAATCCCTCCTTCCTACTTCCTACTTTAAACTTCTCCTACAGGAGATGTTTAAAGAACCAGTCTTAGTGACTGTCAAGCAAACTGAACAGTGATTTAAAAAAATACAAGCCAAACAGACCAGAATAAAATCAAAATTGTTTATATAAATTAATTCAGGCCTCAGATGAACAGAATATTTGGCAATTAATAGATATAATGAAGAAATCTAAAGTGCTGGTGGTAAGCCAGACTGCTCTCAGTAGCTATGTAGATGAGTAACAGTGACACTGTCCATACCTCACCTGTCCACTTTGATCTACTCTCTCCTCTTTCCTTCTCCTCTTTCTCCCCTGGCCATCCTGTGTTGATATGAATCTCAAGCAGATTCCTTAGGACAGGAATGGTGACTTTTCTTTGCATAGAGAGCCTAGCATGAGTGCTGCATATTGTTAGCTGCAGCTTCCATGGTATTGTTAATAGCAAATAATAACATGTGGATGTTGGTTCTGATCCAAACATTAATTTTAGATTGAGTTATTCTTGTTTCAGATGTTTCAGCATATACTTATGAAGGCTCAAGATCAATGTATCTTCTGTATGAACTGTTTACTTATTTTAAAAATTGATTCAGATGAAATTAATTTTTCTGAAAGTTAAGACTTTTTTCCTCTTCAACATAGTAATTTTCTTGATGTTTATTATTATATCTGAGAGATGTATCAGCTAACAGTAGAGTATCTGCAATTATTAGCATTCAGTAACCAGAAACTTCCTGAGTTTCCATGTAATTGGAAACAAAAATGCACAATTTTAAATTCCACTATAATACTACATTACTTGATTAGGAACTCTTTTCACATAATGCTTATCTACTTCCTCAAGAGAAAAGCTTCAGGGATTTTGGATGAAAAGACACATCTGTCACTTAAAAGATGCTGGTGGTCCTTTTTAATACTGATTACCTCTTTGAAAGGGAGGACTCTGGTTTTGTCCCTTTCAGGAGTTTTTAAGCAAGTGTGTCACTTCAGAAAGAGGATACCAGAGCCAATATTTGGATATATAATTATGAGAGATCTTTGTGTGTTTACAAATGTACAAACAATGTTCACAGGAAGAATAAATCCAACCCATCTTATAATTTCTCATCTGAGTGAGCTATTAAGTGGCTTTATAAAATGTATTCTCACTTGATTTGACATTTTATACTGGAGCTGAGCACTTCCTTGGACTTTTGGGGAGAGTCACCTTTATTACTTGCCTTCTGCTTCAGCCCTCAGGCAAGTCTGGGTGTGAGCCACTGTATTATTCATTGGTGATGCTGATATGACTCTCTCTTACCAGGTACTACTGGTTAATAGGTACAGTGATGCACTTACTTCCCTTAGATGTTTGCAGATATTCATGTGTCTCGTTAAAATCTGGGCTACAGACCCAGAACCTGAAATATATAAAAATATTGGACAGAGTTCCTATTTACAAATAAAACAAAAACAACCCTGATGATCTCAGCAAGTAGGCATTTCTCACAGAAGCAAAAAGGAATTCCACCTTTCTTGTCTGAGTGGCCCATGGGCCACCTCCTTTCCTCTCACGGGACTACTGATCTTCACTTCAGGTTACAGTCCTGCTTTTCTCATTGAAGCTTAATTAATGATGATTATATAATCCTCCCAAATGGAAAATCTAATCTCTTGTATTTGATTTAGCACAGCCAGTGACTCATGCGGGCGCTCTGCACAGCTTGCATTGCTGTCTCGCTGGTCAGCTGCTCTCGCTTGGGCACAGCCAATGCAATGGGGATTCACTCATGTGCAGGCAGCTCATGTCACAGCCCTGCTGCAGATACAGCTGCAGAAATATTCTGCAGTAGGGCTTGCAGAGTACAGATTCCTCAGGACCAGTCAAAGTGTGCATGCTCTTGCTAACCCTGGCCCTGGGCTGTGTAGCTCCTCTAGCCCACAGCTGCAGCTGACCCTAGGAGCTCCAGGGACAGTGATCTCCTGAAAGATTAAATACCTCTTGTGAACTGTGACAGCTTTCCTGGGCAATTTCTGTGCCGTGTACATGCATGTCCCTGTCTCTTCTGGGATCAGTGAAGATGCCAGTGACTGCTCCTCTCTGGGAGTAGCATGGGTTCAATGCTTGTGTGTGATCTGGCTCCCTGACAGCAACTCTGGTGACAAGTCACCTTGGCAGATATCAGGTATTTGTCCTACTTCAGCATGAAAAAAATTATCTTTGGCATCTCAGTACAATGGCCTTTAAAGCCTCAAAGCTCCCATTAAAGTTAGGGAGAGCAGCTAAGCCCCTAACTGGCTTTCTAAGCTGCAATCCTTCAAATTAATCCATTCAAACCCATCCCTGTATGATGTTCTCAGCCAGAAGTCAACAATGCGATTAACGGAGAAGGTATGAGGGAGGAGGGAGAGGGGCAAGGTGACTGGGAACTCACATGCATGACCTCCTCGCCCCAAGCACCAGCAGTGTATGAGCAATGAACAATAATAAAATAAGCCTAAGGAGATGATAATTCAAAGGAGGTTACATAAAAGGCTATGTGGAAATAGAATAGTGACATTGCTGTTAAAGAGGGTGAGGTAGGACCTACCAGTTTTTAAATACATCAGCAAAGGTTAAATGAGAAGGAATGGAGACAGATTTACTCCTGCTACGACTCTACATTAATGACAATAGAATAGCTAAGTATCCTGATAGAATATAATCTGCCCAGGGATAAAAGAACTTCCCTGGCCATAGAGGCTCTGGCATCCTTGTGGCATGAATACACAGGCTGAGTGGGCTCAGAGTATGCTCAGCAAACCATTGGAAACAAAGGTAGGAGTTTGCATTGGGTGGCTAAAAAGGAACGGCAGGATTTGTATTTAAGGAACATCCTGTATCAGTCTCCCATGTGTAAAAACATGCTCACACTTCCTCTGCTGTGAAAAGCTACAGGGAAAAACATTCTTCAATACATTCATAAGGAATGTCTCCTGCTAATTAAGCCTAATTTGCAATTTCTGTCTTTCTCCACCAGCTAACTCTTTTCTTATCTTTAGCTTAGAATCCTTCCTTCACAAACACCTCCAAAAAGCAGGCTTTGGGGCCAGCTGATCCCATGCATACAGGACAAATGCTGCCCTGAGTGATTTGTCTCTCCCACCACCCTTCCCACCACTTTCTTTCTTGCCCACTTGGCCTCACACCTGGAGGATGGATGACTGGAGAGAGAGTATTTATTCAGCAGGAGGAAAAGAGGGCAATTACTGCAGGCCCAAGAGGTGACAGCCCTGAGGAGCACGGGCTGGGGCATGGTGCCTGGTAACTGTGGGCCAAGCAGAGGCAGGAACCCAGCCCACCACTGCACCCACCAGATGAAGTTGTTTGTGCCACAAGTCCCTGTGGCAAAGCACAGGTGCTTGCCCCTAGCCCTTGGGTGGCTTCCCCAAAGGGTGGAGCATTCCTGTGGTGCTCCCTTGAGCTGATTCTCCTGTGCCTTGCTCAGGGTGCAGCTGGCTGGTGCAAGGAGCCCAGTGGATCCAAGGACAGCTGCTTCAGAGGTCTGCACCCTCCTCTGGCTGCTCACCCTGTAAGCCAAGAGTATCAGCTCCCAAGTGAACAGTTTGCTCCTGCTACGTGTGAGTCCAGTGCACTTGCTTCCACCTTTGCTGGGAGGCAGCCATGGGAGTGACTCACAGCCAAAGGGGAGCAGTGCTGGACATGCACTGGTGAGGCATTTCCATCAGGCTCTGCAGTGAACTGGTGAAATTTAAGTCAGATGGAAAGGGAGCCAGGAGGCACCATCTCACAGAGCCAGGTAAGGCTGCCCCTCCCTGAGAGCCAGGTAATGCTGCCCCTCCCTGAGGGTCAGGCTGCAGCAGAGATGAGAAGAAAGTGGAAGAGACAAAATAAAGTGAAGATTTAGAAAAAAAGTGGCACAAAGGGGGAAAAAATGTGAAGAAGAAAGCACATGACTTGTTTGAAAGCTATTAAGATGGGGTCTTTGGAAAATTGTTTGGTGTCTTCTGAAATCAGTATGTTCCCATTTAGTTTCTATGCATTAAGCTAGGGAAGATATCTATAATGTAAGTTTTATCATTCTTCTGAGAAATAGCCACTGATAAAATTGCTGGGATGTGAAATCCTAACGGGTAAGGGGGCAATATTAATGTCATGCTAAAATAAAGGGCTGAAAATCCTTGAAGAAAATGGATCAGAAATTCCCCTGGTAGAAATGTATCCTTATGAGTCAGCACCTGAAATCCGGTTTCTGCTCTAGAAAACAGAACAGCTTGGTGTGCACGTCTGTCAGGCAGGCACATTTCACTTCATTCAAACTATACAGCATACAGGCAGCTACATTTTTTTATACAAATAGAGCCTCAAATCAGATGGCACCAAACAAGAAATACATATCTCCATCCTGTACGTAGGTTTCTATTCTAGTCATGTGGAGCAAAAGCAGAAAGTTAAATGGGGACAGGGACATTTTTTTTCACAGCGTGGCGTGCAGTTTTTGGAAAGCACGGTGGGGAATTTTTTTGCAGAGGATGACCTATTTGGAACAATACCAGCAACTTTGGAAATGCCACTCTGGAGTTCAGTCAGGCAAGTAACTAAAGCAAACTTGGGCAGGCAGGAGAAGGAAAGGAATAAAAGAGTATTTCATTTCTGACACTAATGGCTGTGCAGCAATCTGTTTGTTAGAGAATGGGTGAGGTGGAAATCTGCTCTTCACCCCTTGAAAGATGGTTTCCCTGGGCTGACTGTGGTGCATTAGTGACTGTGCTGACTGCCTATCTTCCCTTTTTTTCTTTTGGAGAGTATTGGGTTCTGCAGTGCTGGAGAGCAATGCAAAATGGCAGCTGGAGAGGGAGGTGGGTGGCAGTGTCCTCAGCCGTTCTGATGAAACGTGGCACTGCTACCTTTCCCCAAGATTTTGGAGAGAAGGGTAAGAAGACAGATTTGGCAGGTTATCAGTTCTGGCATGGAATTTGTGTTTAAAGTAAACCAGCAGATAAGGTAGCAAGATTATAATTTTGCTAACAGGTGAGGATTTTAGTACACAATATCAGTGAGCACAAATAAATCCTCATCTAAATCTGTCATTATCTGCAAACTTACCCAGAGTCCAGGATCACTGCAAGTGAAGGGCAGTAACAAAAGCAACTAACACAATTTCACTTATCACACATATTCATCCAGCTATTGCAACTCAGCCATGAGATCCATGAGAAGCAAAATTCATCCCGTAATGTTAAAAATAGTTCTGTCAGTTAAAAGCCTGTCTTGTTCAATGGAGCAATACTTATATTTTATTTTACACAGCTAAAGGAACATTTATACAACAATTAAAGCTTACCATTGCTGTAAGACCGAAAATTTCCTACAAATTTTATGTATTCATATGTTGGAAATTCCTTTGGGTTCAAACTTCCTCTCAGAAGATGACAATAAAACTCTAGTTCATTGTCAGCTGGATTGTTAAAAGAAGAAGAAGAAGAAATAAATATACTATTTAAGCTAAACACAACCAATGGTGTCTTCCAACCCCAATCTTGCAACTGGCAGCACAAGAGCAGCTTGTTACTACTCAGGAGTCCTAAACACCAATGCAATACATTGCAGAGCCTCTGCAAGAAAGCCTTGCAGGGATGCAGGATGCTCAGCACTGTGCACAGCCCTGCCTGCAGCTCGGGGACAGCTCGGGAGGCTTACCCTTCTCTGGCACCACCTCATCACAGGAGCTACACAGCACCAACAGAGAGAACTGGGCTCTTCACTTACTGCTTTTTTCTATTTAGGCTCCTCACAACTCACAGCTGTTCTACATCTTGTGTTGGAAAACTATGCTTAATTACCTCAAAACATCTATTAAATTAACTTTGGCATATTAGCTATCAGCTGCAGGTTTTGTATGATACAGTAGATAGGGCAGCTGTGCATCTTACATTATTGTGTCTTTTTTGGTTTTCTGCATCTTACCTCCTAGAGTGACTAAGGCTGAGGAAGTAAAAACATTTCCAAGGAAATCAAAATTCAATTGGAAAAATAATTAAAATAGTTTTAGAGGTATTTTTTGACTGTAAGGCAAACCAAAGGTATGCCACATTAGCTGATCTCTGAACAACATCTTACTTGAACAGGCTGAAATATCAATTAAGATGTGATTTGTCTCAGGCGAACTCTCAATTTCCATCAGCTAACCTATTTTCCTTAGCTGTCTCAAATGATATCATATTTAATAATTAACGTAACTGCAAGTAGTCTTAGCCTAGTAAAATGAAGGCAAAGAGTTTCATTTAAAAATAGAACCACAGGGTCATTCCAGGTGGCAAGATCTTTTTGAAAGGCTATGAACCTAATTTTTTTATTGCACGTCACATGAAAAACACTTTCTGGGAGAAAATTTTTTATCCTGCCTGTGCTTTTTCATTTACTGGAGAAGATAAAATGAAACTTACTTTTTAGGTAATCCGATGAGGCAGAATCTGTCATAAGCATACAAGAAGATAACATCTTATAAATTTCTGAGTGTTCTTGTTCTGGGAGGAAGTTTAACAAATTTTGATCCAAGACATCACACTGCAAAGAGAAATAACTTTTGAGACAAACAGAAATATCACAACAATCAACACTTGAAGAGATGGGCAACAAGATGTAATACAAAGCCTGTGGCCTTTGACAGGAGTTTCCTCACTGATTTCCAGGTACTCTAAAAAAGAGGGGGAACCTATCGGACAAACTGAGTGGCCATTTCTCTGTGGGCTGGTCATCAGATTAAGTCTCATCATTCAGCAATATTTAATGTTTCTTAGAGACCATCAGATGCAGCAGGTATGTCCACGCAATTAAATGAAGGGACCTGGGAGAGGGCTGGAAAAGGGTGTCTGGCTGCCCATACTAAGCTCCATGCACAGCCCTGTTGTGGATCATTGGAATTTGTTCTCTCCCTCACAGAGCCTGACTTGCAGGAGCAGTGAGGCTGAGAGTCACCCTGAGACAGCCAGGTCAGTCCCAGATCAAGCCCCTTCCTGGGGGGATCCCCTCAGCTCCTGGGAAATGCCCTCGGGGTGGCAGGTCTTGTTCCCTACTTGTGCATCCTGGCAGGTGGGAGCAGGGAGAAGGGGACTTCCATGTCTGGACATGACTTTACAGCAGTTAGTCTCCAGGGAGGGGGACTTCACAGTGCCACCAACACGAGCCCTCCCTCTGGCCAGCCATGAGATGAATGTCCATGCGCCTCCAGCCCCATGATCAGCTGGCTTGAACCTGAAATCCATCCAAAATCTAGGAACTGAGATTTGGGAACGGAAAGAGGGGATGGATTTGTGCAAAAGGCCATGGCTGGCTCAGGGTGGAGAAAACAATGAGTCTGTCATGGGCTGCCAAGAGGAAGGTCTCGCTATGCCAGTGTGGTGACCAGCCCAGCAGAGTGCATCTGAAAGGAAGCCTGAGATGAAGTGACCCTCCAATGGCATCAACTTACATCTGTCCCACTTGAGACTATCTCAGGCTGAGCTGGCACACTGACACAGCTTTGTGTGTCATCAGAGCAGCTTCTATCAGACTGTACAGTCATGCTGAAAACATGTAAGCTCTGTATGAGACTGGCAAATTATTAACCATCATCTATTCGTGTAAGATTGTGTTTTGGTTGCCATCTGCCTTCTATTCATGCTAGCTTTTCTGTGTGGAATTTCTGTTTAGAGTGCTGAAACTCATTGAGCAGACTTTAAAAATCAGAGTGCTATGCTTTATACACACACCTTAACAAAAATATATCACTTTAGATGATTCAGTTATAAGTATTATATATGCTCACTACTTGAATATGTTGTGAAGAATACTCAGAAGTTATTTTTGTGGCTTTAGTTTATGTCTTATTAATGTGAATCCTAGTGAAACAGTATGTGATAAAGGTTTTTTATATACGTATAAATACTTACATACACACTTCTATATACACATACTATACTTCACAAAATATAGTACATTGTTTCATGTAATGGTTTTTTTTTTGGTGCATATGAAGAAAAAGCCTTTGACAGGAAACTGCACTGGTGAGTTCTGTTCAAGGCTTAGGTGCAATCTCAGAAGTGATTTTTTTTCCTGTAAATGATAATGATACCACCAGGTTAATTAATCTCCCATCTACTCTGCAGTAACTGGAAAACAATATGTGAGCCATCACCACTCCTCTAACTGAAACCATTTATCTCCATACTGTGACCAAGCTCCAATTCCAAACTCTTGCCTCTTGCAGAGGTTTGGCATGCCTGTACAACAGTGCACAGAACAGAATTTCTGGATCTTGTAACCATCAAGACTTCAACAATGCTTTAGAATCAATATGTCAATCCAGAATACATTGCTAAGTCAAACAGAGAGATCGAAGCAAATATTCCACTGTCTCACTGGAACTGTAGAAAATGCCAAGCAAGCTATTCATAGCTAATTCTGCACCAGACCCAAAGAGCAGACATCTGATGCCATGGAAAAAAGAGGGGTGGTGAAACAGATAGGCTCTGCAAAGGGATCTGGACAGCCTGGATCAAAGACCTGAGACCAACTGTATGAGGGTCCAACAAGGCCAAGTACCACATCCTGCCCTTGGGTCACAACAACCCCAGGCAGAGCTACAGGCTGGGGCAGAGATGCTGGGAAGCTGCCCAGTGGAAAAGGACCAGGGGGTGCTGGTCCACAGCAGCTGAACGTGAGCCAGCAGTGCCCAGTTGGCCAGGAAGGCCAATGGCATCCTGGCCTGGATCAGCAATAGTGTGGCCAGCAGGAGCAGGGCAGGGATTGTCCCCTGTGCTCATCACTGGTGAGGCCACACCTCGAGTACTGTGTCCAGTTCTGGGCTGTTCAATTCATCCCACACTGAGGTGTTGTAGTGTGTCCAGAGAAGAACAGAGCTGGGGAAGGGTCTGGAGCATAGGTCTTACAAGGAGCAGCTGAGGGAGTTAGAATTGTTTAGCCTGGAGAAAAGGAGCCTCAGGGGAGACCTTATCATACTCTTAAAACTATCTGAAAAGAGGTTGTGGTGATGTGGGGGTTGGTCTCTTCTCCCAGGCAACCAGTGACAGGACAAGGGGAAATGGCTCAATCTGCACCAGGGGAGGCTCAGGCTGGACATCTGAAAAAACTTCTTCATGAAAGAGTGATTAAGCATGGCAAGAGGTTGCCCAGGAAAGTGGTAGAATCACCATCCCTGGAAGGGTTCAAAAATGAGTGGACATTGCACTTTGGTTTAGTGGGCATGGTGGTATTAGGTCAAAGGTTGGACTTGATGATTTTGCAGGTCTTTTCTGACCTGATTCTACTGACAAAATTTGATCATCGGTGATAAAAATGGATCAGTTAGAGGGGAATGGTTTGCAGCTCTGTCTAATTATTCTGCAGTGAGCAGTTCTGTGCCACTGGTTGAGACAGCCAGAGTACTGCTGAATGAGATAGGCAAAGCAGACCAAAGATAAACCACAGTGACTGTGGGCAGACTTGTTACATGAACTATGTCAATGCATAGTTATGCTGCTAAGCCTGGAATCTACTCTGCATCTTCAAATCTAGGGATCCTGCTAAGCAAAGCTTTGGAGTATTTACTCCTGAAAGCTAAGGCAGGCAAAGAACACCTTTGCCTACCTGGATGCTGGTCTGTTCTAAATACAATACATCAAGTTCTGCAATAATGGGGTGCATAGTTAAAATATTTCTGCAGTTTCAACAAAACAGCTGTACTCCAGAGTGGAACTCCTTCCTCATAATTTCATTGCTTTTACTGCGGGATGGGGGTAGTGGTTAGGTGGAAAAATTCTTGCTGCAGGGAGAAAAAAATCAAAGGATCTAAGCAAACATGGTGACTAGAAAAGGAATGGGGAGGGCTGCAAATGAGACAGGTTTCTTTCCCACCAACACAAAAAATAAAGATGGCTATGCACTTGTATGCTGGGATTTGGCCCCTGCAGAACCTGTACGTCCTGCACTGATCCCCACTGCTACCCTGTAACACAACACAACATGCTTAACTTCTGCACACTGTAAGGTGCGATGTCCTGGATTCTTCCACCCTGAGATTTACCTTAAGTACCTAACACAGCAGAGCAGCTCCTTGAGTTTCACTGGGTAGCCCCTGAGGAGAAACCTCAACCCTGCCAGGGACCTTCTGGAAAAGCAGAAGGGACAAGGAGGGACTCTTCTCAAAAGACTGCATATTCTTGGGGTCATAGTGTACCATCTGACTGGCAAATGCTATGAGTTGTAATCAGATTTCAATGAGTTCTCTTCAGTTAGAGTCATCCTTACCATGTGAGCTAGACCTCTCCATCTCAACTGACCCTATGAGTAGTCTCCAGACCTCATTAAAAAAATTATAATTACAACAGGGGAAGTTTGTGTTTGAAAATTCTCCATGGAAGTATGGGAAGCTGTGTTAAAGAGAACCGGATATACATTTGTTGTCAGCACTGGAACTTTCATTATTTTAATGAAAGAAAATACATCAGTTTTCTTAACAGGAGCCCTCAGAGAACCCTGCTCTGCATTCTGCCCAATTTTGCATTCCTTTCTTTGTTCAAAGCAGAAGATTTTAAGAATATTTTTTCCCTGTTGTCACAGAGGAGAAAGAATTGGTATTTTGTCCCTCAAACAGTGACTGAATTTAGCTTACAAATAGATCCTCGAGGTAAACAAAATAAGCCACATAGATTTTCCAGATAGCACTCAGTTTTAAAACTTTAAAAAAAACCAAATGACAAGGGCAACAAAGGACTAAAATACCCAGTGTGCACCTAGAAGCACCCTCAGCTGGGCCCCTGCCCATGGCCATAGGGATTTGCAACCTGGGGCAGGCAGAAACCTTTATTCCTTGCTCAGTTATGGCCCCTGGGATGCTTCCTCTGCATGTGTGGGCTGATGGGGCCATTGTTAACCATCACCACTCCAGCAGTTCCAGCAAGGTCTGCTCATCCTCCAGCCTGGTCAGGTTGGTCCCTGACTTGGACTGCCATGTGCTGCTTCTATGCAAATAAAAAGCAGTGTCCATCTTTATCCTTATTTTGGGCTGGATATCATGTCAGGTTATCACACAAAGCATGTCTTTGGGAGAGAAAACCAATTTAGGTTCTGATGGGGCAACTCAGGAATTGTAAACCTGAATCTATCCATGTTCAGTTAAGGCTTCAGACTTCAGGCACGGGGTCTGAAATGTGTCTTCCTGAAGAGGAATATTTTCCCTCAGCAGACCTATCATCTCCACTAAGAATCAGTATTTGAAAGGGATACCAATGAAACCTCCAAATACAAGGAAATTTCATGGAAATCAGTATGAAAACCCCGCAGCCTGTGTATAGGACAGAGCTCTCCCCACCCTTGAAGTGAGGCAAATGTCAGAAAATAGTCAAGTACTGGTCTTCTAAACTGTTGAGGATGAAAGAAAACTGAAATAGATAGACTCAGTTCAATCTGTTGTTGCATAGCAATATTTTTGCATTTACCAGGAGCTGCTCTTTCATCAAGTTCCTTTTGTCTCAGAAGAAAATAATTTTTATTCTTATTCCAGCAAGGTAGTGTTGTGAAATACATTTGTCTGGGTGGAAAACATGACACATATTTGGTGAAAAACTAAATGAGAGAAAGAGAATTGTAATTTTCTTAAGAACATGGCAGGGGGTAGTACAATAATGATTTGGCAGCTAATTTTTTCTCCTGGGCATGTATTTATTTGAGACCAGGGTACTAAAAATGAGTGTGAGGATTAATCCATAATTATTGTGCCATTTCTCCTAGAGCAGCCTTAGCAACAGGAGTGGGGTTTGGAGCAGCCCCTCTCCCCTGCTCCTCCAGCCCAAGCCAGTGCACAGGAGTGTCTCCTGGAGCAGCACGCAGACAGAAGCAGCTGGAAGGGCTGATCACTGGCTGCACTGGTGCAGGGCTGCACTCAGCATCAGCTCCACCAGCAGCTCCCGGGAGCAGTGCGCTCCCCTTGGGAAAGCACAGCAGAGCTGAAGGGAGAGCCGTCAGCAGCCTCCACCTAACTCCACATTCAATGGGGTTTTTGTCCTTTGCCTCCCTGGGAGCAGAATAAGGCCCTTAACAAGCTCCTCACTGGGCTGCCAGCAGCGCTGGTGCTATTCTCTGCTAGCTTAGAAATCAGAGATGGAAAAGATCAGCCAGGTCACCCTGTCCCTCCTCTGGCCAGACTATTCCTGCAGAGCTTTTTCCATTCAAGCTGAAGTGCCTCATAGCAACAAAAACCTGAAGGGTATGAATCAGGCAGAGAGAGTGCAGAGCTGAGCAACAGCAGCAGCCAGCATAATGCAGAGACAAACTCCCTCACCACGTTTTCAGGAAAACACCACCCCCAGCACTGTTCTACACCTGCTTCTACAAGTGCAGTGCCCAATTCTACAACATGTAGTAGAAAAGGCAGTGCCAGAATTACTCACCGGTAAATGCCCTAGAAGAGGTGTGATGCTGTCAGACACATAGATGATGCTTCCACCTGTGGTTACTGCTATAATGAAGCCATCTAATGCCTAAGGGAAAGAGACAAGTCGAGAGTGCTTTAAAAGGAATGAGTGGTGTAAACAGGACATCTCATAATGCATTGATCAAAACAGTTTGACTTTGGCACCATATTGTTATCTAGTTGTAGGAATGTTATCTCAAGTTGCAGAACAGTAATTCTGTGATTTTACAGTCTGATTTAACTTTTACAACACTCTTTGTAGTCTAGTAAAACCTACTATTGAAGCAACAAAGGGCTCACAGGAACATTTCATGTCTCAGTTTTTAAATTAATCACACATTTTAATAATGCAAAATGACTAAGACTAGATCCCTTGGAAGTTATTAAAATGAACATTTGAGCTCTGTGTAAATATCAAAGGACGATGAAAGGATGCAGTCCTATCTCAAAATGGTACTTTTCTGCAAACCCCATAAATCTCAGTTTGTATTAATGTAACATTGTATATTACTGGGCTTTCATGTAAGTAAAAGCAATGCAAATGATCAAATAATCCTTAGCCTGAGTTTTAATTGAGTGATTTATTTTAAAGGTCATGGTATTAGATTACTCATTCCAAGACAAATTCACCCGTCTTCAGAGTTTCTTCCTCACTTTGGTCCCATCTTGTGGCAAGCCCCTTCACTCCCAGGACTGAAGGGAAATGTCAGCCTTATCCCCACCCTCTGCACAGAAGCAATTTCACCTTCTATATGAGTCTCTTCTTTAGTCTGAGCTGCCAAGTTTTGAGCAAAGTTTTGTTCTAATTAAACCTACATAGATTTTGAGATCTAAGGCAAGATTAACTTAATTTTTGGGGGGATTCTCCTCAGAGTGAACTAAAGCTAGATGATCTTCAGGTCACTGTGAGGAGAACATCTCAAAAAATTAAGACACAACAGTAGGTGCTCAAATAATATATTAAAACCTTCCCATTGTCATTAGGGAGTCACCAGTGAGGCTCCCAACCCTTCAAGTGGAGCAAGTCTGGGTCCTTCCTGCCAGTTCCTCAATGTTCTGGAATCAGTTTTGCCAGGAGTATTTGAGCAGCAAAGGCACTGCAAGCATGACTGAATCAGAGCAGTGTTTGACTATGCTCCAGTGGCCATACCTGCTCAGGAGACAGGTGTACTGCAAACAGCCTGACCAGAGAGCCACGGCGTTACCAAACCACACCGCAAATCCCGGCCTGCCTCCAAGCCAGACTTGCAGTTGATCTTGTAAGCCACAGCACATCCTTCCCCCCGCTGACTTCAATAAGGGAAAGATTTCTGAGAACACTGGAAAATGCTAATTGTTAAAAAAAAAAAAAAGGAAAACACAAAGCCTTGAATAAAGACACAAACATATGTTCCTTTTTCCAGAGAATGCTGAGCACCCACAACTATTTAAGTCAATGGGAATCTGCTGGTGCTTCAATCCTTTGAAAAGCAAGTCAATAACTTATACCCCAGTAGAAGAGTGTTTAGCATCTCTGAAAACCCTCCAGCTGCTATAGTTAGTTTGATTTTGTTAATCTAGGTGCAGAGAATATGTTTTTCTTTAGTGCAGTACATTCAAGCTGTTTCATAAAAAAGCATGATAGCTGTTAACCCATAGAAGAGAGCAGTGGTTTTACAAGGCAGTTGGATCGTGCATGTTACTATGGTGAAGGTTGTTAGTTTTTAAAAAATCAAGTCTTTATTTCATATCCAATGCAAATTACACACAGTGACTCATATCAGAGCTTTGTGGTAAAATCAAGTTAATATATGCATACGTAACTGTTTTTATTTACTTGCAACTGGACATTCCAACATTAAGAGAGCATTTTCATCTTCAAAGGTTTTACTATTGCATCAGTCCTAAACAGACAAACAGAGCCTAATGCCCACTGTAATTTGGTGACAGCCTTTTCAATGTGGTAAGAAAAGGCCATTTTCAGGAAAGCTGATATATTACTGCAGTCAATTATGCCTTGAGTCTTTTGAATTAGTGCTCAGAAAAAACCCTACCCATCTTAATAACAGGATGGGAAAAACTTCAAGCAGTCTTGTCCAAATGCTAATAAAATAAGATTAGTAGAAAGGCAAAATAGCAGGGAATGATGAACATCTGTCACAACAGGACATCCCAATACCCAATGTTATCTTGAAGGGCATGGAAAATCACAGTAGCAAGAAGGTGATTTATAAGCTGGGAAACCAAAAGTGATTGTTTTAATCTAAAATTGTGTAGCATACAAGTAGAATCAACAAAGACCCAACCTGTCAAAACAACAGTCAATTTACTGCTATCTGAGGGACATATTTCAGTGCAGACTGAAGGAGTTATGTGTGTTAAATTCCAGAGCACAGAGATGGAAATGGGCGGTTGTCAGAGCAATGGGAGCAAAGTGTCTCATAAAACTAGTCCAGGGGAGTCTCATCACAACAAATGGCCAAAGGACTGCAAGCTTCTGGGAGCCAGCAACATGCTCTGGCTTTATGCCACTCCTTGGTGGTGAAGTTGTTCCCCAGCATCCTTCCCTGCCCAAGCACCAGAGCCTGGATCATGTGCCATGTTCACATCATTTGTGGGAGGAGAAGCTTGTTCTCAAAGGACACTGTGGGGCTATGCAACATCTGTGTGTTTAGCACAGGAACAGACCCTTGCTAAAGGCAGTTCTAGCTACTACTGAGAGAGAAAAATGCGTTTTAGCAACTCATTTGCTTTTCATTTTGAACCTACATAAACACCATTGCATCGCCTCCCTTCAAATCGCAGCTAGCATTAAAAGAACCTATGCTATAACTGAAAAACTATGATTGCAAAATGCTAGAATAAGAAGTGTTTGATAAGGGCCTTGAAAATCAGAGTGGAAGCACCAACTGTATCAAGGCAAGAGGAGCTGTCAGGCTTTATCTGCTTGTTCAGCACCTAGCACTAGAGGGACGCGACACCACTGTGTTTCAGGTGCTAATCTTGCATAAATATTAGATGCTAACAACACCTACCAAGAACAGGAGAAAAACAGCCAAGTGCCCTTTACCTCACCTCTGTTTGTAAAAAAAAAAACAAAAAAAAACCAAACCAAAAACCTGTGATTTGAGTCTTTGCCCTGAACTGCTTTTCTTGGGAGTTGCTGCAGAGCTCTGCAGACTGCAGCAGCCCAGCACAACGGTACTGCTGAGAGGGAAGAGCAACAGGTGGGACTTTAATCCCAGTGGCAGCTCTGCTTGATGGTCAAATACAGCAGTTCCCAAAAACTCCTCTTTTGGAAGTGCAGATGACAGTTTGTTCTAAATGCATGGGCATGTTAGACAAAATTAGGAAAGGTGTATGTGCATGTTTACCTCCAACATCAGCTGGGTGAATTCTTCATTACTGAGAAATGAAGGCTTCCAGTCCTGCTGAATTTCAGAAATCTCCGTCTGTGCTGAGACTTCTAGACAAATAGAACATTTACATCTTTAAAATTCAAATTAACTTGTATCTTGAAATATTACATACGAGTTGCTATGAAAAGAGAGAAATAACCTTTGTATTCAAAAATTGCAGTTTTCAAGACTGAAATGTTTTCCTCATTTTTTACTCAAGTCAGCTTGTACTGACTTCAGTGGGAGCTTGTATTCACAAGGCCATTGGTTTCAAGCAGCATTACTGGGGTATTGATCAAAAGATAAAACCACTTTGCATAAAATTAAAATCAAGGCAAGGATTAGCATGTGTCCAATTGCTATGTACAATCTACGGCTTCAAAATAGGATGCTAGAGAGGTTTCAGCCTATAGCTTCTGTGCCAAACAGAACAGCAAGGAAGCTCCTTCAGAGGAGCCCCAAAGGGCTGTGACCCCAAACTGCAGAGCTATTGCTCTGTTTTCCAAAAGGACAGTGAATGACAAGCATTTGCAGCAGCTTTACACCGGTGCTACTGCCACCACCCTCTCCCTACCTACATGGTGCAGGGCAGCCCAGGAGAAGGAATGAGCACCAACATCTCATCCCAAATCCTGTCTGGAGGGCAGGGTCCCCTGTGCTGCCAGCCCAGAAGGCTCCAAGAGGAGATCCATCCCACTGTTGTCCTATCCTGACGCCGTGGCAGCCTGCAGAGGGCTTGCTCCTGGTGGGCTTTCCATGGAGGAGGGCAGACACACCAGGACAGAAACTCACAGCTTTGCACTGAAACTGGGGACCATACTGGATAGCTGGTTACACTGTCTGCCTTTGGAAAACAGTCACTTATGTTAGCTCTGAGTCTGAGAGGATTCTGGGAGATAGATCTAATTTACAGAAACTTGAGCTGGTTTATAGTTTGCTGCTCACTCTGCTTCTCTAAGAGGGCTCCCTCACTCAGGTCTAGTAGTGAGGAGATGGTGAGCACAGACTCTTCTCTCTTCAGCACCTCCTGTTGATTAACACTTTAATTAATCCTGTTGATTAACACTTCCAGAGCATATAACACTCCATGCTCCATATTGAGAGCAATCCGGCCAGAGAAACGCAAATGGATAAATGCTACTAAAGACAGTAAATTCCTACAAGTCCCAGTGCATTTTGTCACCAAGAAAGAAATCAAATCCTCTGTTCAGGCTGTATTAGTGGAGATGTAGCCATTTGCTCCTACCAGCCTGTTTGAGTCGCTTTCTGCACTGCTGGGGGATGTCACTGGCAGCACAGCAACTCTCTACAACCCCCATGGTTTTACACACAGGTTTGAAAAGCAGACTAGGGAAAAAGAGTCCATCAGATTTTTTAAAGTAGTTTCAAAATACAGGATACTTTCAGCAGATCTGTAGCTTGGAAAAGCCAATGTACATGAAATGGTGACTGTTGGGAGAATTACTTGAGATCTGGGAGATTCTGTGGATTATAATGAAGGAGGCTGTTTATGAAGGAAAAAATCTGAAAATTTGCCTTCTCCTCTGTTATGACTAAAATCTTGGTTTAGCCTACCAAACGGAAGAGGAACATGACTCAATAAACCAGATCCAAAGCACACTGAGGATAATCAACACTTTTAAATGCTGATGCTTTGTATTATATTCTGTGACTACTAATCTGCTTTAAAAATAGATAGCATTTGCTTTTTTTAGCAAGTGCACAAACCCCACTCACATTTTGACCCAATTGCTGTGGAAAGATTCGTGACTGTTAGCTTTCCTTCATCTAGCTGTTTTTCAAGGAAAAGCACCTTTTGGAGTAAATTATTTGGACCTTCAGCTACATTTATACATTTAATTTCACATCTTGGGTGATTGTTCTTTGCTTAGCTTTATAATTGAGCATATTCACATCTTCCTGCGCCTTGGGCAGTTAAAAAATAAAAAAAGGTGAGTTATTACTACAATTTTTAAAAAAGTGTACATAACTATTAAACCTTGAGATGTCCTGGTCATCCCCTCCTGTACAAACCATAGGTTAACAGTTGGACTTATTGATCTTAAGTGTCTTTTTCAACCTAAACAAATACATGATTTTATCTTGTCTGTGGTAAAAATTAATTTAGGGAGAAACTGCACTCTAATGGTAGAACCATTACAATTATTTCCTCGGTAAGACTGACACTGGTGACTCCGTTCTGTTGCAAGTCATGATATAAGAGTTTAATGGTCTTTCCTGTTATACCCAGAGTTCTCCAGAGAGTGCAGGAAGGAGGTGCTGGATGAGCCAAGGTAAGCCAGACGACACTGTACATCATCTTGTGAGACCCCTTTCTGGGACCAGGGGCATTCCCCACAATCACCCACTGAAACCTCTTCCTCACAGGGGCAGAGCAGAGAGCCCCATTTTAAACCAGTGCCCTGATTTATAAGGGAGGAGCATTTCAGTTGACCACTACTGGTGGATGTGAAAGCATCGGGAAGGCCACAGTGCACATTTCTCCCTCTGAGTAGAAACTAGACCAAAGAGAGTAGATCAGCAGGGTCGGAAATCTCCTCTGCCCTCTGTGAAGGTACATTTCTAAGGGACTTAACTGTCACTGCTGCAAGCATTTTAAAAAATGAACTCCCGGCTTTCCGATGCTGAACTTGACTACTGCAACTGGATGCTGTGCACTTGTGATGTAGCTTCTGCTTGTGCAAACTGGGTGAAGCACGTCAACTATTTGTGGATGCAATTTGCTGATACCAGCTTCAAAAAGAAGAGGAACTTTCTGGTCTGAGTTTTCTACTCAGTGTGGAAAATTGAGTCCTACACAGTCCACTGAGGAGCTGGGGTGCTGAACAGATTGCTTCTCTGCATTTTTTCTGCAGAGAAACTGGGACGAATGCTTTGCTCTTCTGCTCAGAATATTGCAAATTTCCAGTAAGGGAATCTTCCCTCTGCTCCCAAATCTCTCTTGTTCAGAACATCTGTCTTCTTCATGAGTGCTGCAGGGCACTGTTGCCATCTTTCCCTCAGCTGCTGCCATGTTCCCCCTTCTCTAGCAGGTTGAGAGAAATCTTCAGCTTCTTCAGTTGAAGAAGATGGACTTGGGAGGCAACAAGGAGATGGATTTGGGCAGCACAGTGTCTGCAAATGATCTTTTTTGATGAGGTAGAAAAAAACCTCAAATACCTTATGTTTGCACTTTTAGGTCCCTCAAGCCATTCTGATAATCACTGAAGGAAACAGGGTATTATTGTAACTGTCTGGCAAGTGCATGAAGAGCGAATCTTACCATTGTGTTTCTGCAGAAAGCCGATGACCTTTTCCAGCACAGTGGTTTTGTCCATTTTGCGAGTGTTGCCTGGAAGCATGGAGCTGAGCTCTTTGATGAGAACATTGAACTGATCGCGCCTCTTCTTCTCAGACTTGTTACGCGAAGCCCTGTAGACAGGGGAAAAGAAACAAAGGATGAGCAGAGCAAGAAGGAAAATGATCATGTACCTGCTCTTTGCAATGTATATACATAAAATCAGCTTGCTGCATGCGTCAGCATGTGAAGATTGACAGTGGAATCCACCAAAGCTGCAGAAGCAAGTAGGAGGCAACAGTTCCCACCTCCTGCTCTTGTCTTTGAGCCACCTCTGGTGCCCAGCAGGGAGATGGAGGCTCTGCTCACTCCTCTGTGCTGCCCCTGGCACTCTGGCTGAGCTTATCAGGACAGCATTGAGCTTGTAGTTGAAGGAACTTTGTCCATGTTCCAGACATATGTAGGTTCTTAAAAATTCATGCAGTCTCTGGGGAGGCACTCAGAGTGAGAAGAAATAAGAATACTGTGACAACAGTAAAATTGTCCATAAAGAAGAGTAGAGACTGGACCATACCCATCTGTGCAGTCTTAACAGAAGAGAGGGACCCCAGCCCTGCAGCTGTTGCATGGGAGCTGAGTTACCTAGAAGGACCTGCCCACTTTGGTCACAGGTGCTCTGCCTACCTCCAGGCTGGCAGAGAAGAATCAGGATATTGTCTTCCAGTCATTAAGATCAGAGACCTGAGTAGAAGGTGCTGCAGCTCCCATCTGGTTCGTATGCCACTTGTTCAGTTTCCTTTCCAGGGTCACAATGACAAGCAGGACAGAGGGCATCAGCATAGATTGTCTGAGGCTGGGATGCATTTCCAGACTCGGGGTCTTGGAAGTGCCAGCAGTGCTTGCCCTTAATCTTTGTGTGCCACTGGGAAAATCAGTGTCAGTGCTCCAATCTCTAGGTTTGCAACAAAGGCTCTACAGCTTTCTTCACCAGTGTTGTCTGTTTAGATTGCAGATTCCTCAGAGACAGCCTGCTTCTGCTGCTGTGTTTCCAGAGCTCAAAGGAAGAAAGGATCTGATTTCATTTGGGGTGTTTTGGCACCATGATAATACTGTCATTAAGGCTGTTGATAATCTTTCCAGCATGCGCATTTTATTTTTTTTAACCCTATGCCAATCTGTACACACACATTTTCTCACTTGTTCTCATGAATACCACAACTGTTTGACTCGGAGGTTATCACTTGGACTTCTGTATCCATGTGGAAATATAAATAAATATAGCCCAGTAGGTTTGTTTGTTCTTCTGAAAGGTCCTCAAGCAGATGAGATTTGCCTTGTCAATTACGCAAAGACTGAAAAATCTGGTTACATGTAGATGGAAAAGAAAAGCCAAGAGGCCAGTTCTCACTCTGACTTTCTCAGTCCCAGCTAACTCTGCTGTTCCTCAAAGCAGCTCCGGATGCACACTGCTGAAAATCAGAGCAGAATTTAGCCCAGCATCTACATCCCCTGCAAGGAGCAGGAGGGCAATAAACATTTTCAGCAGAGAAATCTCTACAGAGGCTTCTGGATGTTACTACTGACAGAGGGGTTATTTTTGTTTGTCTTGCTCTCAACCCTGAACACACTTGGAGATACACTGGATAGAAGCCAATGCTTGATTATTTTACAGCTTTGAACACAAGAGATTGGGTGGATACTGCCTGACTGATTTCAGCTTGCTCTCATTACACTGCAAAAGGCTGTCAGAACAAGATGAGAAAAGCTCCAGCCTTATTCTATTTCTCTACAGTTCAGGGCAATGTTAAGAATATCAACATTTTACTTCCTCATAATTCAATCCTCAGTTCATTTTAAGCTTAAAGAGTCCAGATTTCCCTGAAAATAAAGTAAACCACCAGCTGTCAATAGGGAATGTGTTGCTTAAAAAAAAAAAAAGAAAGAAAAAAAAAGCCTTGACAGAAATATAAAGTATCTATTTTTAACACTTGACATTTTATTCACAAAGGAAATGTAAAAAGTCCTCTAGTGGAAATAACTCTACCAAGATATGAATCAATGATCACAGTAAAGTTTTGCAAAGGAAAAAAAAAAGAAAAGATTGGAAAAAATGATAAAAACTATCCCTGCACAGTTGAAAATACTTCGTTTAGTACAGTTATAAATGCATGAAGTAACATGGTTTTCATCACTTTCCTTTGAAGATTATTTCCTAGCCTTGCTTATTTCACTGCCAGGGCATACAATTACAGTAAGCCAAATCAACCTCGGTCTTAATTCCATACTACTTGTCCCAGTTCTCCTCCCTTCTTGCTAGTCCATAAAGATTACAGCATATTCAATGGGAAAGAGGAGACACAGTATGAATAAAATCAGGATTTTTAGTGAATACAGCTAAAGGCAATACAGAACAGCCTGAATTCAGAATGATCAAAATCAACAATTTAACAGCCATTTTTATTCACTTACATATATGCTGCTTGTTGTCTTAGACAGATACTGACTGAGTAGTAGATGCTACATTTGCTAATTTACAACAAAATGTGACTTGATACTGAATTTCAGATTTCTTCTGACTGTCCAGTGGAGTGTGTTATAAATGCATCAATGAAAGTAACTGTACCACATACCTTCATTCAGATTCTTAAATTTACTTTATATTTCAGTGGAAAATGGCAGGTAGTAGTCTTCATGATTAAGCACTTTCTCATGGTTCACTTCAAGCTGGTTTTGGTTGGAATTTGGAATTCAATTGAATTGTAAAAAAGTATTTTAAAACTATATGGTATTAAAGTAAACTGAAAGAAGAGCGAATAGAGAAAAAAGTGCACAAAGCACACCTTTTGTTCAAAATTAATAAATATCTAAAACCAAAATAAACCTCATCTAGCATCAAAGAACTGAAAAGGAAGCTATGGCTTCTGATCTGAGAAGACCAGAAAACCTCACACAGGTGTTCAATGCTCCAAGCTGTGGTGCCATCATACCCAAATTTTAGTCCTCAGGTCGGTGGAGTGAAGTTGTGCCTTAGGGAGTCAGGTGATGCAGAACAGGGCTCAATTTAACCAGTGCTCTTCCTGATCTTGGCCAAATATTAAACACCTGGCACAGGGGTGGGAGTGCAAGTGCCTCTTCTCAGGAGAGGATGGATCCTTTTTTCATGTCTGTGTAATACAACCTATATGTGGCCTAATAAGTTGCAGCAGATATCCATGGTGAATATGTGTATCTCTACACACACCTAACCTGAGAAACTCACCTCCTGGCTTGAGACTATCCCAAAAACCTAGGCCCAGAAATTTTCAGTCTCACCTACTTTTAACTGAGAAAATAAAAGGCAAGAACAATTTCCTGGGCTTTTAAATCCCCTCTGGTGTTTCTCAGCCCTGAGGGACTCAGGCCTTATACCACACAGAAGGAAAAAATAGCATTTCCCTTGTGGTACAGGACAGGTGAGAGTCCTCAGTTTACAAGACACAGCAGCAAAATATTAATCAAATAGCTTCTCCTGAGTTTGACTCTCTCTAGAAGAAAACCTGTAGCTTTTAAATGAATCTGAGCCATTTCAGTATAATGTATAAATTTTAGATCTTCATGAAGCATCTCATCATTTCAAGCTCAATTTCAACTTTAGCTTTATTTCTAAAAAGCAAAATGAACTTAAATTACAATTTGAAGAAGCAGTTTCCTTTTTTAATTTTTAAAGTTATAACTTTTTTATGCACCCTGATAGAGGCCTGCCCCAGGGTACGACAAAAATTCCTTCTGGGAACAAACGGCATGAAAACCATACCAGATGGTGATGACAATTGCCGATAGCGAGGATATGCGTTATCCTATTTTTTTACATATATGCATTCATTTAATGAATTTTTCTTTTACTAGACAATCAGCACACAAATATCTTGAAGATGATCGGGCCTTTAGCAGGTGAAGCAGTGCTGCAAGGTGGGCTCCTTTCTGCACCCTCCGAAAGGAAGCAAAGGGGAACAGCTGAGCCTGGCTGCAGCCTGTGCTGACCTATATTGGTGAGACAAAGCTGTGGGGAGGAAAAGAAGCAGAGAAGGAATCAAAAGAGATGAAACTGGATCAACTGCTTGTGCCTGGACTGGAAATACTCTCATTAGAGGGAACCAAGGGGAAAAATGTGGGCAACCTCTGTTTCTCTCTAAAGTAATTAAACTGCGGGCTGAGGCATTGATAACCTCGAATGCTTCCAAACTGCTTTTCTGCAGATGCTGGTCAGCTCTGACAGTTACTGAGAGTTTCATTGCCACAGGTCTTCTGCCTTGAAACACACCTTTTCTCTCCCAACAAAGGGTTCACAGTGAATTCCCACCAACTGGGACTCAATGGAGTACAGACTGTATGTGAATATAGGTTTGTGCCAGTTTAAGGCTGACTTTTCGTGGTCTTTCTCTGCTCTGAAGTAACTTCTGGGTGTTTCCATTGCTGTGAGAGAGGCATTGACGAATAAATGAATAAATGACCATTCTAATAGGGAAAAAACCCCACTTTTCCTGTTCTTTTTCTTTTGCAAAAGGTTTTTAAAGAAAAAAGAAAACCACAACATTTTTGTACGCTCTGGAAGCTCAGATGATGTATTATAGTGGCAGAAGAATGTTGTTGGTGCTTCAGTTCTGATGTTCTGCAGTCATGTGAAGAAAATGATCAATGCCTTGGCTTTTTTAACATTTTCCACAGGAAACACTGCTAGGTTATTTTCTTCTTACAGTGCAGCCGGGAGTAGGAGACTGTGAGATGGCAGTTTTTCAAGTTGTGTTTGACTGTATTTTAGCCTCTTGCTCTTTGATTAATTGATTATGGATAAAACAGCTCCTGCAGCAACAAACAGTATCAAGCTCATCACAGAGAGTTACAGAAGAAAAGACACTCACCTCTTTGCCCTGTCTTTCTCATCTTCATCCATTAGATTGTCTAAGCAGTTTTTTCTGTTGAAGGAATGCAAGAATCAGTATGAATTGTCATTATTTTAGCTCTATTTGCAGGTTAATCTCACAGTCACTCCATTTCAATTTCATAACACAGTGATGATATTCAGGTCAGATAAATGTGTCAGCAGTGCTCTATGCCACAGCCCTTGATTTTAGGAAATATCCATTCTGGATAATGTTATTCCTGAGCATTATGCTAGCCCTAGGGTCTCTAGCCAGGGATCAAGGCTCCCAGGCACCATGTGGTGCATCAGCACAGTACAAAAACAGCCATTTCTTGGGGATTTTTTTGTGTGGTGGTTACTCTCTGCAAACTTGTAGTCTGGATGAGCCTGGGGTCTGCTGAAGCAGAAAAGCATTTCCATTGCCCCCATGTTCCCACCAAAACCATCTTCAGTGCAAGAGCCAGCATCACGATGCCTTTGACCTCTCTGCTCTTCCTACGGGGAAGCTCTTCATCCTCCTCTGTGGAATGTGACCCAAAGCCAAACGAGATGGCAATAACTCTGCTGAATTACACCTCAAATTCTAAGTGTCCTTATAAATCCCACTTGCTAAACCATACTAAAAAACCCTCTTGCAGCCCAGTCAGACCACCTGTCCAGCCATGCTGGCACACAGCATAGGGACTGTCCCATCCCCATCACTCTTTTTGCTGATCTTCACCAAAATGTTGTGACCTCAGCTTTGTAGTTCAAATGCTCCAGCAGTGTGAGCCATAAGGAAAAAAGGGTAAACTGGGTAAATTAAATAAATTTCTGCGGGTAAGGCAAAGGGAAAAATACAAAAGCAGCCCAGCTGAAGGCTGAGCTCCTCAGGAACACTTGTCACTAGCTCACTGCCCACCCTCCTTTGCTCCGTGACCTTATGAGACAGTGATGCTTGATCTGTAACCACTTCAGTCCAAGAAGGAAGCCCAGTGCTATTGCACCTCTCATGGCATCTGACACCCCTTTGGGGTACAAAATCCATGTGCTGCTGCATCCCACACGAGTATTTTCCGAAAGAGCAGCACAATGCCACTGGATATTGTCAAAGTCTCATTTTCAAAGCAGTGGCGTAGTGACAGGCAATGATAACACTCTTTTTCAGCAATCAATGTTTTACATTTAATGAGTCCTCAACATGTAAGACATGAATAAAATTGGAAGGGAGAAGGAAGGAAATTAATTGCTAGGCTTTATTTAAGCTCATGCTATTTTTCACATATGAGTCACACATAAATTTGCCTGTTTAAAGAACATTTTATGAAAAAAACAAAGTGAAAATGCAATGATAGTAAAAACAGTGCTTCTGTTACTAGTTCTCTTACAGCAACATTCTACCTGGTCATTACTCACCAGTTAGCTAAGAACACAAAACTACCCCATAACTTTTTATCAAATGAGTTATGAGCAATTAGATCCACTGGTCACTGATTGGAAGGTAAAGCTACTACTTAATGGCACTCAGCCTCTTTGATGAAGGATAAACAGGAAATATGAAGGCCAAGGGACTAGTTTTTTCAGTCATAACTGATGAATTTAAATTGCTGTATTCCCTTATACAGAAAAACATAACAAATAATACCATATAGTTTTAAATTTTTTTTTCAGATATTTGTTTTGACTTGCAAAACAGCCACCATTCCCTTATACAGAAAAACATAACAAATAATACCATATAGTTTTAAATTTTTTTTTTTCAGATATTTGTTTTGATTTGCAAAACAGCCACAGTCAGCCATGACTTTTGACTTGCAAATGAGCCATATAATAATCCATATTTTGGACTAGGAAAATGTATAAGGCCAGCAAAATTCTATTAACCAGTGTTTTACATATATTTTAGGTGCTTATTTGCTTAGTCCCAAAATGAAACTGTTATCCCAACCACTGTGCTTTCAAATAATTCAGGCTAAAATGTCGTGACAATATTCAGTGTGTTTTGTTGTAATTTGCTCGCTTACTGCAACAGAGGGCACAGTTTAAATGGCAGGATTAGCATTCAGGATTTTGCAGTGTTTCTTGGCTAAATCTTTGCTCACAATCATAGAATCATAGTATGTTAGGGCGTATGAAGGGACCATAGATATCATCTAGTCCCAATGGTGGGAGAACACCTTGCACTAGACCAGGTTGCTCAAGGCCTTGTCCAACCTTGCTTTGAACACTACCAGGGTTGGGACATCCACAACCTCCCTGGGCAACCTGTTCCAGTGTCTCACCACCCTCACAGCACAGCACAGCACAAAATGTTCTGTTGCATGCACACTTGTTGAATCTAGGGTATGACAATGAAAATGGGGCAGTATCAGCAGCAGAAGTCATTCTCCCTGAAGGTCTTCCTCTGGCTACCTGGCTATAGATTCCCAATAGAAAGCAGGAATATGTGCACAAGTGTGCTGAGTGGCTGTGAGGAAGGATGAAGGTGGATGAGGCAGTCAGTACTGGTGCTGCTCAGCCCTGGCTATTTTGGAGAAGCACAATGCACCTAATGGAAAGGGGCTTCCTACAGCTGTACCCCATAAACCATCAAGAAGAAATTACACTGCCAGGAAGCTTCTACTCTTGAGATGGAGCAACAGATCGAACTGGTCTGTTCTGCCAAGGATTTGGCTAGATCTGTAAAGCAATTCATGGCAAGCTTCCAGTAAACAAGGTTTCTCACTGACTGACATGAAATTCTGGACCTGCTGTGCTGTTGTTAGCATGAGACAATATCTAATTGTCATTTTGCTTCTGTTTGCTCACATGGCAAAATCTCTAGAGCATCATAAGCATTGCTAACAGGGTTTGCTAGTACATATGTACCATATGAAATTAAAAGTGTTCTCAATAAAATATACACATCACAGTATACAACTGCTGCAAACTAGTATTACCATCTCCCTCCAGAGCCCCACCAGATGCTGCCTTACACCTTGATGGAGAAACCCATGTCAAGGAGCTTAGGTATGCACTTAGTGCAACCTGCTTGCTTTATGTTACTCTCCCAATCCCTCAGCTGTGAAGGTCCCAAACTGCAAGCCTGTTGTCTTTTGATTTAGGAGAAAATTCTGACTCATTGCAATGATGAAGGCAGGCAGTAAATACCAAGGCTCTGTGCCATGGCTCCCCTGCAAAGAAGTGACATAAAAAAACAAGTGGCACAAGTATTTCTCTAACTGTGAAGAATCCTTTCACAATAAGAAAGGGAATTTGGAAACCTATAGGTAAGAACACCACATGATGTAACTCCTGCTGGCAGAGTATTTAACAGTGACAGTTACATTTGGAGCTTCATTAGTACCATCATTATCATCAAGGAGTGAAGACTATCACTCAAAAAGATGGGAACTACTCGGAACAAGGAGGAGAAAGCTCACATACTCCCATCAGGGAGGAACTCATACAAACACACAGAAAGACACATATCCACAAGCAGGGAAGAATGGCATTTTGGAAACAAAAGACTGGCTAAAGCTGTTAACCATGTACCCCTGGCTTAGTTATCAGATGGAGAATTATAGCACAAACATCCCCCCCACATTCATTCATACAATGAATAGTTTCTTGGGAAAGAAGTAATTCAGGCAGAGTGCCAGCTCACTCCAGGGACTCTCCGGAAGAAAGGTTGCACATGTTTATTTTGATACAATCTATTCCCACTGGACACAGAGCTTGCAATATAAAAAATCATCTGGCACTGATCACCTTATCCTGTGCTAGAAACATGTTTTTTATTGAGCTAAGCTACTACTTTTCTGGGCTGGTGAGGTTGGTTTCACTCCTTCCTGCCCTACTGCTCATAAGGATATACTGTAGACACTAAAATGTAGGTAATCAGTTGTTGATTTCCCACTAAGCTGCCACAAGGCCAGCTAATAGTTCTTACAAATCAGCCTGCTATTAATCAAAAAAAATTTGATCATATTCATTTAATTCAGCTGAATTAAATCAGAGGTGTAAATTTCTTTCAGAGGTCCTGGGGAACCTTTGTGAGAAATCACAGTGTTTGTGCTTCCCTGGCTCTTACATTTGGCAGCTCAAGGAAAAGACTGGACTTTTCCTCCTCTTCTCTCTCTAGCAAGGTGGGGTGTTTGCCTCCATCACCTCACAGGTTTTCCTGGGCATTCCACCACTTGTCCTGTACAGGTATGGTCAGCCCTGGGGAGAGGGATGCTCCCACCCACTGCAGACATACCTGAGCCTTACACCTCAGACCTCACCCTCAGACCACGTGGGATGCTGGTACAATACAAACAATCCTAATTAAAGACGATGATATTGCAATTGGAGAACAATCCTCTCAAAGACAGGGGATGGGCAAGGCTTGTATGGAAAATTGGAATGCTGAGATGAAACACCTTAAACTATCCTCTGACCTCTGGGAAGACCCTTCCCAACAACTGCTGCCTTTGTGAAGGAGGAAGAAACAGAACAACAGGGTAGGCATGCTCCCAAATCCTTCTAGACACATTGCTCATCCTCCAGGGCCCATCTCTGCTCAGCATTGCTGCTGTTCTGCCTCAACAGGGCACCCACTCTCCCATGCCCTCCTGAAGGGAGGAAATGGCTGTTAGCAAGGAGGTCAGTGTTACACAGGAGGCACACGGGTAGTTTGGTGGGACTCAGGATTCACAAGCCAGATCCAGCCATGCATGGCATCCTGTGCTTAGTGAGTAGGATCCAATACATATGAAGAAGGCACCAAAAGAGAATAGAGAGGTTCTAGGCATGATCCAGGGGCACAGTTTCTAGGCACCAACTAGCACAGGGGACAGTGTAGCTTGGTCACTGTGCTGGCATTGCTGCCAGATCCCCTGCCCAGGGACAATGAACTAGGTCTGATGGGCACTGTGGTTGGTCAATGGCATCATCCCATGGGTGTTCCCCAACAGAATGGGTTAGACAGGATTTGCCCACACTGGGGAGCACCACTGTGGCTAGGAACTCTACTGGCTTCCCCTCAGCTAAGCAGAGCTCTGAAATGAATCACACTTACAAGTGAAGTATTTCCCTTCCAAGCCCTGCTGGAAGGCAAAGAGAAGATCAGCAAACAGGAAGCAGCAGGAAAGGTCACAGAGTGACAAGCAAGAAGTGACCATCTGACCATTTTGTTTCAAGTTTTTCAAGTCTCTTTAACATGGATGAAGCACTCAGATATCCTACCAGGAAAGATACACTGTGAACACACAACAGAAGGATTTGTACAAACACAAATCAGAACAAATCAACAGATTCACAGGCACATCAAACTGAACTGTACCACTCTATTGTCTTTTTTTCAGATATAAACCTATGAACTGTTACAAGAACATGCTGGAGTCCATAATTAAGTATGACACATTCCTAACCATGGTAATAAAAACTGATTTATCAAAATCAGACTAGACTTTAGAAACCTTTCCTGATGATAGTCATGGTTATTTGAGAAAGATATGTGGCTTTCTAGTGGGAGAACGGCAGTCTGGAGTCACCATGGGTCATGTTACGCTGAGATTATTATGGGAATTACTGTTTTTAGGAGTAAAGAAAAAAATCCAGAAGCACTGTTAAGTGTCCAGCTTTAGAGATTTTTTCGTGACAGTGTGTAGCGAGGTCTTCCTGCATTCAGTAGGTTACTACATTTTGTTTACATGAGAGATATTTAGACGCTCCAAAAAAAGAAAAGAAAACTTTTTGAGGAAAAACTAGACTTCATGAACCTCATGGGCTGTTTCATGTTTCATACATATGTGTACAATGAATCTTTAGATGGTAACAGGCTTAAAGCAAACAGAAATTAAAAACAATCCACATGTGGACAGTAAAAAGAAAGGAATTTGACAGAAATAAATGCTCCCCTCTACTGAACTGGGGGTGACAGGAAGATGGTTATAGGTAATAGAGCTGAGTAGTAAGAGATTATGACAAATAGAAATAAAGGCTCAGAGCATATTCTGGTTTTATTCTTTACACTATTTCTGTATTTTAGTGGGAAGGGGTATTATTTTCCACATGTCAGAAACCTTGCACCCATCGCCATGTGCTGGACCACCTTCCCCCTCCGCCCTGGTGCCAGCTGCATTTTGGGGAGCGCAGCCTGCGGTCCCTCTGTGGATGCAGTGTGATTCACATCGGTTTAAGCCAGGAGTGAGGCGGCTGACGTCAGCGATGCCGTGCTGGAGCGTGGCCAGGGCGAGAGGCATCTTTTATCTCTGGCTTGTGAGCAACGTGTAAAGTTTTGTGCAGTGTTTGGATCTCCGATGAAGATCAGTACATACATGCTCGTTATCTTCCTCACTGCTATTATTACTACTGAATGACTACGGCCATTCAGACTTCAGTGAGCAGGCTGTGAATCCCCATGTTCAACCGCTGCTCTGCTCTCCCCTCGCACGGCTGCAAACAGAAAGGCAAACAAATTAAACTAACATTAATCAGCAAAGACTGCCATCTGTATAACTCAGAGCACTTCTCCGCGTGCCCGTCCCCTTCCAGCAATGCTAAACAGGATTAGCCTTCCGTGGGCGGATGGGGAAAGTAGGTCAGTTCGGTAACATCGCTGCGTGTGAGGAACGGAGGAGGATGTGACTGCAGTGGTCTGCTGGCAGCCCTCTCGCCTTCTCTGTGAGCCAGGAGATGAAGCACCCGGGCTTGTCATGGGGCGCACGATGTGCCTCAGACCCTACATCCCTGCGTGGTGACACCTGACAATTCTAGGATCAGGGATTTGGCAAAGCCTGGCTGATGTATTGGAGTTAGTGGGTGCATTTCAACAAGGAAACTGAGGCACAGGGCACAGGCACAGCTAAATCTTAGCTATTACTGGTTTGTGTACAGCCAAGTATTCATCAAAGCTTACACATAAGTCAGAGTGACAAGGGATGGTAAATCAACCAGCAGAGGTTTTGTCTTTCTGTATTGACTTCATTGGGTAGAGATGGTGGCAGGAAAGCCAAAGCTCACCTCAAGTGACGCCTGCAGAGCATGACAAGGGTAACAAGAAGAGCTTCTGCTGCTACATCAGTAGTAAAAGGTTGAACAATGGAAGTGCAGGACTGCTGCAGTACTGGAGGTGTGTGAAGGGGTGAATTACAGCAAAACAGGTGAGGCTGATGCCTGCTTTAAGGCAGTCTTCAGCAGCAAGGTCTCCCAGCCTCCTTGTTGGAGGCAGGGGCAGAGAGAAGCAAAAGCAACAGGTGAGGATCAACTCAGGGAACTTGAGGAAGCCCAGGGGGGAAGTTGACTGTACAAGTTGATAGGGAGTGACCACTTGCCTCATTGGGTGCTGGGAGACTGCTGGTGTCCTTCTCTAGGCTGATCTCCCATTTTGAGAGGTTGTGGAGGTGTGGGAGGTCCCTGATGTCTGGAAATAGGCAAATGCTGGCCTTCAAGAAAGGAGCAACAGGCCAGTCAGCCTCACTTTAGTCCCTGGCAAATCATGGAGCAAGTTCTGTTGGAGCACAGGGCTGGGCATATGGAGAAGTAGATGATCAAAAACAGCCAGTGTGGATTTACCAAGAATAACTCGACTGCCTGCTATGATGAAATGACAGGATCTGTGGATGGAGGATCAGTAGATGCCATTTATGCTGGCTTCATGCTCAAAGGCAGGGCTGTTGTCATGGGGGAGACTGAAGGAAAGGACAAACAAGAAACCTTAAGAAATTCAGTGGAGCCAACTGCCAAGTCCTGCACTTAGGAATGAAGAGCCCTGAACTCTGATACAGTCTGGGGATGGACTGATCAGAGAGCAGCTCTGCAGGAAAGGCCCTGGGAGGTCTGGAAGGCAGCAGCAGCATGCTGTGCATGAACCAGTGGTGTGTCTTGGTGACAAGGATGGCCAACAGGACCCTGGGCTGCCCGGACAGGAATGCAGCCTGATGAAGGGAAGGGCTTATGTCCCTTCATTCAGCACCTGTTATACCACATTTAGGGCAATGTGACTGGTCTGGGGCTTCCTAGGACAGGAAAGATAAATTATAGGAAGGTCAGTAGCATCCCCCTTGGTGGTGCCTGGTGCCCTTGACTTGTGAGAAGCAGCTGGGATAGCCAGACTGACTTAGTCTGAACAAGAGATGGATCTGGGGACACCTAAGAGTCCTCTCATTGCCTACAAGGGGCCAGTAAAGAACCAGAGCTGTACAACTCCCCATGGTAGTGCAGGATGGGGCAGTGAAAAACAACAGGCATAAGTTTAAAGAAGAGAGAAGGAACTTTTCTCCATGAGGACAGCCAGACAACAGAGCAGACTGTCTGGAGAGGCTCTGCCATCCCCATCCCTGCAGGCCTGACTGGGCAAAACCCTGAGCAGCCTGGTCTGACCTCAGAGCTGGCCCTGCGTTGAGCAGGAGGCTGGACTGGAAACCTCCTGAGGTTTCAACCTGAAGTCAGTTTCAACCTCAACTGTCCAGTCATTCTGGATCTAATTAGCTGGCTATATAGCTTAAGAAAATCAGTCTCCTTGAATTAGTTGCTATATTATATATATGTTCTTGAAATATATTTTATTGTGCTTTTGGTCTCTGTACTAGAAATAGTCTGTGCACTGTCTCCCCTACATTGACATCTCTCCTGCTTTATAAACAGATATGCATCCTGACATTGTATGTCTGTATGTCAGTTTGTCATGCCACTTCTAGATGTTAATTAAAAAAAATTTAAAACTTTTCATAGAATTACCAAAAAAGCCCCAAAAAACCAAAACCAAACAAAAAAACCCCAACAAACAAAAAAACCCCCAAAACCCAAAAAAAACACACCAAGAAAAAACCAAACAAAAAAACCCCAACAAACAAAAAAACCCCAAAAAAACACACAAAGAAAAAACCAAACAAAAAACAAACAAACAACACCCCCCCCCAAAAAAAACCCACCCATACACACAAAAAAAAAGGTAGGAAAAAAGGTCTAACAGGGGAATAACTTGTTTTTCTTCTCTCTCTACTTCTCATGTTCTTAATCTGTTTTAGGTATTTATAAAACTTTAATCCTCATAATATCAGAAGTCCTGAATGTACAAAGACTTTAAAATGTGCTTAACTCTATACTGCTATAAGAAGGCCCTGATGTATGTGTATCTTTGTAAAATCCAGGTCAGAATGTGGAGGTAGAACTGCAAAGATTATTATGCAATTATTAGCTCTGAAATCTTCTCTTGAAAAGGGTCTCAGTTATAAAGTATTTATAGTTGTAAGAATCTGTTTATACTCCTCTGCAAATATTTTAAAAAGTAGAATAATGTAACATTTGACCTATGATCTTCTGATGGTCAAATGCTCAGCTGATACAGGCAAAATATCCAAGTATAACACTATAAAGATTTATTCATCAAAAAGGCAAAGATTTTTATTTTGTTTGACATGAACTACCTGAGAAACACCAATGAAGCAGAAAATGAGTATTTTTCAATGGGACTGTTATCAGTCATTCTCTTTGTTTTCTGGCAGCAACAATTTTGACAAGATCATTTTGACCCTTTCCATATGATTAAACAAGCTATGGTGGCACTGGAATGAAAAGCAAGATGTCCAGGAGCTGACATAGTTTGGTCCCACTCCCCCCACTTCTTTGATTGTTAACTGTTACTCCCCCTGCTTTTTTGTTTGTTAAGTGTTTATAGATGGCGGTAAATAACCAAATTACTATTCTTTTAAAAGGCTCTGGGTCTAGAAATAATTTTTCTAGAGGAAAACTTTCTTCTAGAAATAAATTCTGAATTTTTGACAGTGTTATTCAATTAATTGTCACCATTTACACCAGCTGTGATAACTCCCTCCATACATAAGATGCTGAAATAAAAGACTACATGTTTCTGTGGAGATTTCATCAGGAAAGCAGAAACTAAACATGAAGACAAATTTCCTTTGAGTTTTAGGCACCTATCCTGATGTGGCATCTCCCTCTTCATTAAACAGGACCTAGGGTGAAGGGCTGTCCTCTCTCAGTGTCCTGGCCCTCTCCCTGCCCATGTGGGATTTGTTTGCTTCTTCAAACCAGCAAGAACTGGAGAGCCAAGCTCCAAGGAGCAGGCTGGGACCTGAGCCAGGTCTGAGTGCTCTCCTTGGCCCTCCCCACCCTCATGGGCATGGCAGCATGGTGACACCCATGGGTGCTCAGCTGCTCTGCCACTGATGGGGCTGGAGGTGGGAGGCATGAGGGGACAATGTTACTGTCCCCGACAACTTCCCTGCCCCATGCAAGAGCCAAAGCTGTGGCCTAGATCTGCTGGTGACAGGAAAAAAATCTCTATACAATATTACAGAAATAAATACAGATATCAACACCAATAATCCTATCACTTTTGTGTTAACAGCTTGATAACACATCTGCTTATAACTCACACACTGCACTAAATTTTCTGCTCTATAGTAACTATCATATCCCTGTCAGCAGAACTAAATATTTAATCATCTGGGGAGATGAATCATGAAAGGCTGTTTGGGGGAGATATTTTTAAATGGACAATTTGTTGTCATTTAATTTTAAGAACTTCTGTTTCTTTTCTTTTCAGAAGGGACCCTGCAAGCCTGTGACCCTACAGATTCTTGCTCTGTACTGCTTGCTGTCTCCCTTGCAGGTAACACAACCTATGGAGTTTAAAGGTCATTTCTGACCAGGAGGCTTCAGGGTTTGCCTGGGCATCACCAAGCCTAAAGACAGCAAGGATAGAGACACTCAACCTGCCTGATTGCATGACACTTTGGGGAGGAATGTTCTCTAGTTGCAGACTCCCAGTTTTCTGTGAGTCCATGAACCTGCCAAGAGTTCAGCTACAGCACCACACCAAGGCTGCACCTGCATTTTGTGCCATCTTGGACATTTATGCCCTTGAGTCCCTCCCTCCTGTCTCAGATTGAGCCGTACTCCAGCTATGTGCAAAGAACTGCTTTTCTCAGACCCCTCACGCTACCAGTGGTTCCCATTTCTACAAAGATAAAGTTTCTCCAGCGTGATGTAAAATTCAAATCAGGTTTTACAAAATGAATCTCTAAGGAAAAAGGATAATTATTAAAGAACTTTGTTAGTGCTTTGCAATCTTAATTATGATAATTATATTTTTGTAGCTAATATAACTGAACTCCTGCTTTTAAATCCCATTAACGAGCATTTTTAATCCCTCTCCTACTGGGCCAATAAAACCATAAAGTTGAACTTTACATTTACACAGGGCACTATTTTTAAGAAAAATGACGCACTGTTTACTGAGGGTTTCCATTCCCTTTTATCTGCACTTCGAAGGTGCACCTTCTCCCAAGACACAAGAAATTAAGAAAAGCAAAGATGGATTCAGCAGCTTGGGCTCGATTTCCCTTCTTGGCAACAAGAGGGCACAGTCCCTAAGCCAGGATGGCAGTAGGCTGTGAATATTGAATCTTGGCTGCCATCAGGAGTCAGTGACACCACGGCTCCACTGAAAGGACAAAGTTTTTTCCCTAAACAGCCCAAGGGCTGAGCTTCATCTGCTCTGGGTCCTCAGTCCTCATGTGGACTTCAACAAGAGCACATGAACCTCCCAAGTAAGCAGAGGATGTGACCCACTGCATGAAAGAGAAACCTGTCAGGTGGAGGCAGCAGGAAGTTGCACAGGATGACTTTGCCACACTGGAAGAGTCCCATGCGCAAGCGGGATCCTGAGGGATGGCAGGAGCCATGCTGCACTGGCCAGCAGTGGTGGCAGCTGGGGGAAAAGGTCAAAAGAAATCTCAATTAAAGAAGAAATGTCTGAATACACAAACTGTTAGTGCTGTGTGTGAGCAGGGTAAGGTACCTGCCCATCTTACTGGAAATCCTGAAAAATGCCAGCAAGTGACATTTTCAGTGACACAGTATTTTCTGAGTAAGGTTTATAATCCCTGACAGAGTGGAATTTGCTGCTGTGTCCTGTTATGACCCACCTACCACCACCCAGGTGCAATGGCCTAGTGGAGTTTATGAGTCTGTTTGCAGACAAATATTTTACAGTTATGTAATAGTGAGAAAAAAGTAAAGGATCAAAGACAAAAGAGCATACAAATTCAGATATCTCAATAAAGAAATTAAAACAATAAAGCATATATTGAATATCATCTGCCTATTAATCTCTGGAGTAAATTCAGAAAACTAATTAAAAGCTTCTACACAGATAAATGATAAGCTTCTTTATTCAACGAGCTCAACATATGAACAAACAGAGGTTTGTGTTGATATCATCATTATTAGCAATTGCATTAAAGCAAATGATTTTTGCTGTGCTACTGGGAATACAGTGATTTGAAAAAAACAAAATGTTATGAGATGAAAATTCAAACCTTTACAGTACCAAACATATAGCATTTCTTGGTTTTAATTTTTAATTAGTGGTGACTCTTATGGATCAGGATGATAAAAAATAAGATGTGGAGAAACAACCCCAAAGCCAGTACAGAAACAGGAAAAATCTCTGCTTAATCGTTCACCAGTGGAAGGCCAGCTTTAAGGGCTGACATTGCCTTCCCACATGGGAAATTCTCTAATTTGTCAGTTCTTTTGCACCTTGTGTCCCTTTTTCTGCTATTGGCTTCAACATTCTCAGGGGATTTTGTCTTGAATTTTAGAGGGAGGTTTTTGCCTCTTCAACCGTAATTGATAGATGTTCTATTTTTGTGGTGCAACACGGCTGTGTTACATGATGTGTGTGGCAGTGCTGCATGGGGAGCTTGCAAGGCAGCTAGAATTGCTCTCTCTTGGTCCTCTGGGAATAAATCCCATCCCAACCATCCATTTATGTATCTGTGACTTGAAAAAGAGGATTCTGAAGAACACAAGTTTACAGCTTAAGCTGTGTGTTCAATTTAAGTTATGAGCCTGAAATAATTAATATCAATTTATAGTCAGTTTGGAATCTGATTATTTAGAATCACTTAAAACTGATCTGTCTCCAGAATTCAGATATCCTCTTAAGGATCCTACACAAGGAAATAACTTGAAAAACTTTATATTTTATCCATAGAGCATTCCAGTGATCCAGCACCGATGAGCATAAAAACAGCTTTAAACTGATGAAATGTGGGAACAAGAGGGAAGTGTAACAGCTTTTGTTAATATTTTTTATTCATACACCAAAATCTTCCTACTTCATATCATACATTAAACTCTCCCTATTGACCAAAATGGAGCAGAGCTTTTAAGAAGTCTCGGGCTAATGTCCTCTTGAACACAGGCTAAATGAAGGATACAGTCCATAGAGTGTAAAGTGCACTTAGACTTTAGCTTATTCACTCAAATGCAGCAGTTCAGAAACAGAGAAGTCATTAAAAGCCCCACAGCAAAAGATCAAATTATGCCTCTGCCAGATATTAACTTTGAAAACGAATAGAGACCGTCAGAAAACCACAGTGAAATACTGATGTGCTGATTCACCTTGCACTTATGTACTGCATGACTTAGAACTGCAAAATAATCTCTGTTCTGTGCCAAATGATATTGGGAGGAAAGCATCTTTTGGCTCTTATGGATGCTGCTTTCCACTCATGATGTGCATTTTCCTTTTTCACTTGCAACAAAATTTGCTGTCAGAATCTCAAGCTGACTTGCTATTTTACTTACCATCTGTGTCAAATATTCATATAGGCACGCTAAGTGTGTGTCCATATCCCGAAGGGCATCAGTTGTTGCACAGTTTCCTATCTTTCATAATTATCAGGGAAAAAACTAGGAGAAGGTAAAACCTGACATAATTCTAGATCTCAACTCCAGCTGTATGACATTTTATTTATGTAGATAGCCATGGCCATTACTGGAGCACCACATATGAAAAAAAAAGGACTTGAACCCTCAAGTTTTGCAGATAACCTAAAAAATTGGACTAAATATCCTACAGAATAAAAGGTACTTTACATCCCATCTATTCTGTAGCCAGTACTATGACTGCAGCTCTTGAAACATTATCTGATCTGGCTGTAGAGATGTAGTTCAGCATCAATGCAGCTCACCGTAGGTCTGCTGGTTTACATATTTACCCAGTGTCACCAAAAAAAGCTTGTGTATGGCAGCTCAGTTTGGGGGAGGGCAGGGAGAGGAAGAAAGAGGAAAGAAAGAGAAGCAGTTGGCAGGGAGCTGAGATTGGGGTCGGATTGGGTCTACTTCCAAGTGAAAAAAGTACATAATGTTAAATCTGAACACCAAGACTCTGTGAATGTGTAAACTTCAGCACTCTAAATCTTTCAGCCTGTGCCAATGTAAACCACCTAAAGAGCAGAGAATTAAGTACACTTTATCCTCTCTGACCATGATTGAACATGTTCCAGTCCTAAAATCTGTTGCAGGGAGTCACTCAAATCCCCCAAAGCAAAGTAGTGCTTTTTCAAACAAGCATGAGAAAAAGAGGGACATCCTCATCCAAATCTCAGCCCCAGCCCTTTTGCTCTCTTCTTTGAAAATTATCACCCTGCTGTTTCAAACCACCTCTCTCTCAAGGACACAGGGCAGAAAAAAGTGAAACCTACCTTTCCTAAGCTAAATGTTCCATATTGCCTAAATTAATGGGAGAATTGCACAGAAAATTCAATAAGCACTTTTGCAGTGCACATTGACGTCTCTCTGTGTCACCCACCCTCTCCAATGCTGCTCCATTTATGTCTAACTGCCCTGTTTTTTTTGAAAAACAGCTATCTTGATCCAGCTTCTGGAAGCTGATAGATGTACATTTTGGGAACCCAGCTGTGGGTTTTCTGTCCAGCAGCAAGAGCTTCTCCTGTCCTGCTTCTGCAGCCATCCGTAGCATCCTCTCTCAAGAAGAGAGGGCCAGGACCCTCTCTTCTTGAGAGTAACCACTGTGGGGACCATGGCACTGGGCTTCTTCCTCCTGCCCAAGCACACCCCATCCCCACTCCCCTCCTGTGCACTGATCCAGTGCCTGACTCAGAGGTTCTTGAGAGTAACCACTGTGGGGACCATGGCACTGGGCTTCTTCCTCCTGCCCAAGCACACACCATCCCACTCCCCTCCCGTGCACTGATCCAGTGCCTGACTCAGAGGCCCTGTTTCTGGGGTGGTGCTGGATATCTGGAAGCACATGCCAGCCAAAGCCGGATGGATGCATTGGCCACGAGAAACAGGCATTCCACTGCCACTGCTTGGGTATCCAAAAGGCTTTAAGCTATTGTTACTCATGGGAAGTTGGAACAGAAATGCATTAAAAGGCTCTCTTTCCTTAGATTTGCTCTTCTGTCTTTATAACTCGGAAATATTTTACAGGAAAGAACTGCAACGCCATTGTAGCTGTGCTTCAGTTAGTCCACTGTCTTGTTCTAAGCTATTTTCAAACTGACATTTTCCTGAGAAATAATGAGAAGTCTTAAACTATACTTCACTGCGTACTGTGTGAAGCACACAGTAAATTTCTAGGCAGCTAAAGAGCAAGGAGTGAAATGTGAGAGAATATTTTTCCTGATATATTTTCTCTCTCTTCATGGAAATGTTGATCTGAAGGACTGTAAAACTGCTACTGAATTCTGACCCACATGGCTATAAAGATGCATTACGTGCATCAGTCCAGGAGACAATTCTCTCAATCTTGCTTCCTCTGCAAATTCAGTTATCTTGCTCTGGCACTTTGCAAAATCCTCTAAATTAGTATTAAATTAAATACTTTTAATTTATGAAGGTTTTTAGCTGAACTCATATTTCTGTGACATTAATTATCAAGTATCTTACTGACTCTGAAAAAACATTAATAAATCACTCTAAATGAACTTCCACCTTCCCCCCTGAATTGCAGATGGGTATCATCAGTCACACTCTAACCTGAGAAAGTTGTATTTCCTTTGGATTCATCATTCATCTAATTCCAAATCATGTACTGAGCGGGCTCAGGGCAACAGTTTCAAACAGGTGGTTTTAAGCCAGTGATGGCAGTATATTTAGCCATCTTAATATGTGGATGGATTTTCAGAGTTCTTCTGTGATTTGAGACAATTCCCCTTCTGCAATGTTAAGGCTGATTAGTTTCTTTGTTTGTTTGCTTTCAGAAACAGTAATTATACTGGTTGTCTTTTAGATAAAATATGATTTTCAGGGTATCCTGAGACACAGTGGAGCTCTGGGAAAGTACACGTGACAATAGAGGCAGTGATGAATTTGCAGCTGAAGGGCGTGTGGACACTTGGGAGGGTAGTTAGTCCAATGGGTAAATACAGATTTAAGTGCTGATCTCTTGACATCCACAATTGAAAATATGGAGCTTGATATGCAGTGCTGGTCTTTAGCATGCCTTCACATGGCAAAAAGGTCTGCAGGGGTTCAATATAGATAAGTCACAGCCCAAAACAGTCTAAGGAGGACTGTAGTAGCAGAGCAGGCAGGTGAGGTATTTCAGAAGCTGACAGTGCTACCAGAGGCACCCTTACTATCCCCTCAAAACAGTGTTAAAGAGTGAAAAAACAAATGTGTTATTTCACAGACTAGTCAACAAAAGTGGTTCCCATTTCATCAGTGTTTCATCCTTCATTTGCCAAACCCAACACAAATCTTGGCAGAGGAATGTATTTCATGAAGTTTGTGGACTGACTTAATGTATTAATCTTCACAGTGACACAGATTATTAGAAACTCAATGATATGTGGAATGTTTTATGATGTGCTTTCACGCTGATAAATAGCTAATCACCATGTATTTGTGACAACAGAGCATTACAGAGAGCAGTGATATGTGCTCTGAAAAACACCATTGGTCCTTTTACGCCCTCTGCATAATGCCCTATCATCTACAGCGCTTAACTTTGCAGTCTTGCTTTCAAAACCACACAAAAAACATCATTATGAGAATCCTAACATTTGTCAAAGCCTCCTTTCTCGTCTTTTGTGCCGTTGTTTTTTTCAGTAAAAAGTGCATTACATGCCATTTGACAGCTGGTAATTGTATGTGTATTGAATTAAAGCATTGATTTTAATTTTCAAAGTCAATCTCACTCTCTTTTAGCTGAATGAATTATTTTGTTCTTGAGAGAAAACATTGGTACTGGACTTCAGATACGGGATCAGAGCTTAGACAGCTTGTCCTTAGGGGTATTTTCTGATGCTCTTTTGCTGAAATATCGAAAGGTTCTAACGTGCCCATTACCCAGGAAAAAAAAAAAGATAATAAATCTCTAAACAGCTAGCACAGCTTCTAAATTCATAGCTAGCTTTCAACTATTTTGTGTTGGCTGCTAGGATTATTTTTGCTTGTATAGACAAGCAATAACAGACTGGGCAAAGCTGGGTAAGAAACCTTGAAACAAAATCCAGGTGCTGCTAGGAATTGCATTGACTATCATGGATTGCAATGTATCTTCGGGTCAGTGGGGAAGTACATTAAGAAGGCTCCCTGGGAAACAGATGTTCTCTGACCTCCTGTACTTTTCCTCCTCTAGACTACTCCTGAAGAACTAAACTGCAGACCGAAGCAGCCACTGTCATGTGGAAACCACAGGAAGGAAAAAAAGTAACACTACACATGTGAAAGAAGCATCACAGGTTGTCAGCCCAAAGAGATGTTCAAATAAAGTCTGAAGCTTTGTGCCATGTCTCAGAAGACAGGCTGCTGTTTCTTCTGTCTCTCAAAACCTAAACCAGATGTGGTTCAGGGGAAACACTGTTTGCCTGCTGGCATCCTCCAGCATGTCAGCTGGGACAGAGAAATGAGGCCAGTCGCTGTTCTTGCCCACACCAGTGAGTCCTTTGAAATGCGTGGAGCTAAAGCTCTGTAAAGCTGACCTGGAATTGTGATCTAGCACTACACACAGAGTCACTGAAATGGAGCTGGAATGACCAAGTAGAGCAGCTGCCTTTTTTATGAAGAGGTTCCCTGCTCACTGGAGTTGTGGGTTGGGTGAGGATTTGCCTGCTCAGGACAGCTCCAACCATGCTGCATGCTCTACATATGACAGAGATGAAATTTGGGTGAAGATTGTTTTTTGGTCATACTGACCATCATATTTGTTGCATAGTAGGCTGAACAAAGAAGACCTCTGCTGTTTAAGAATTTATTTTAATATTGTGCCTTGATTCCTCTACACCCTAAGATTCTGCAGACATGCTATAGCTTTTCCTTGTTTTTTCATCTAGCATTTCAGTCCTTCCAAACAGGCATTATAACAAAATGCAGCATTAAGACTTCATTAATTCAAATTTACCACTAAACCCCCCCCCCCCCCAAGCCACTCAGAAGGATGTGACTTATGTCCCATCTCATGCATTTCTGCAGTTCTGCCAGTTTATGTGACAGAAAATGCTAGTCCATTCTGGTTAGTGTGTGGGTTTTTTTGCCGTAAGACCAGCGGGGTTTTTTGCAGCTGTGCATTAAAGTGGATTTTCTCTGAGGCATAATAAAAATATCACAGTAAAGACATACATCATCTTTTTGATGCCATGTTACGTGATGACATTTTTCATGGTACACTTAGTTTGCTTTTGTCCAAAGCAATTGAAAGTGTGAATGTGCACTGACCTGCTCCAAAGCAATCCTATTAGCCACCAAAAACACAGAAGATCACATACATCAATTGAGTCTGTGCAGCACAGCATTTATTATTTCTGCAATAAACTGTAGAGAAAATAAAGTATTTCATTCATGTCTAGCTGCCTGATAGCCACAGAATCACTTAATAGAAGCAAAAACAGGGATATATATACAAAGGGCTTTTGACGTCTGTATTTGACTCAAACTCTCTCCAGCCTGTACAAGTGGAGTATCCTGACTTCTTCCTACTGTTTCCAGGCTTAGACTAGCTCCTGTTTCACTGCTTCCATTTCCATGTGGTAAAGGGAGATACTGCTTCAGCAGCTTGATGTATGTTTGCAGATATTTGGCTATCTGCTTTTCTACAAAGAAAGTGATCAACTGATGCCATATCTTCATATTATACCTGAATTTGGGAACCTGACACTAATTAAAAACACAGCTGTGTCTTTAATTAAGGATTTTCTGAGAAATGGGTGCTCCTTGTAATGCAAAGGTGAACCTTACAGCAAAGCTTAGAATTATTATTACACTAGAAACAATAGGGTGGCAGCAGATCTTCACACAACATGGAAAAAAAATCACAAAAATTACTGGCCTCTATCCAAGGACAATCACATGAGGAATTTGGGGAATTAGCACCCTCTTCAAGGAAAAAGTCACCTCCTGCCCTGGGATGATGTGGATTCTGCATATGGTTCTTTTGTCACTGAGATTACACAAGCTCCCAGCCTTGCCTTTGCAAAAATATTAAAAGATTTTAAATGGGCTTTATTCTACAGAGACAGAGTCCCAAATGCTGTTACACAAATAAAGTGATGAATGGGATGCCTATATATCATTTATTTCCTCTTGGAATTGGTGACCTTCCATCAGTCAGTAGTCTCCTTCACAGTCCCTCACTTGTGAATTATAAGTTAATCAAGAGTACAATGGAAACAATGCATCCATGGCCTGCTCTCTGCATTCATTTCTCTCCTCAGGGTGGATTACAGATGTTAAAGTTGTAATGAGCTTTCTTTTAGTCCAGTTTTGACCTCAATTCTGACTTTACCAGAAAAAATTTCTCATGTGAGTTCATGCAAGACGTATTTGGAAAATACACTGGGATCTGGAAATGAGCGTCTAAAAAAGAGTATCTCCTTAACTGCTCTATTTTAGGGTAGTGGATTACGTGGAAAATAATTTAAACAGAGAATACTATTTCACAAATATCAGTGCACAGGAATGAGTATTTTAGCATATTGCCCCATTTTACACAGGCTGAGCTGTATCTGGGGAATTTCTCCTTAAAGGGAATGTAATACCTCCACTGGAAGTATTTATTTTCAAAACACAGAGATGCACAATAGCTGTGAGTGGAATATGAGGAAATAATTATTCTCCTACAGTTGATAATACTAGTGGTAACAATGAAGGAATTATTCTCGTTATAAAGAAGAGTTGATCTGAAAGGTAAAAAGAGGTGGTAATTAATTTCCTTTAATAGTCACACTGGGATCTCCTGTAGTGTGCAGTCTGATGTTAATAATATATTTTCCCCCCTATAATTAATGTTCATGTTCTGTTCCTGGGGGACTCTTCTCCACTACCCTCAGCATTGTCATTACTTAAGCATGCACAAGCAACTTTACCACTTTGGTGGCTGCAATTGCTAATCCAAGCACTGCACCCCTTGCCTATATCTTCTCTCCTGTCATGTGGGTGGCAAATGGCATCACTAGAACATGCAACATGCAGCCTCAAGAGAGCTGAGAAATAATGAGGTATTTTTGTCCCATTGTGGAGGAATGCACAGTTTTAAAGAAAACAGTAAGACAGCAGAGAGGGAAAGAGTGAGCCTTTTTTGCCTGCCCTGCTTTCTGAGGCTTGTGATTTACGGGTGCAGATGTTGCACCTACTTGCCAGCACAAAGTTTGGGCACAGCACGGTGAGAAAGGAAGCCCTTGGATTTCAGTGGCTCTCATGCCAGCCACCAAGGGCATAGCAAGAGAATGAAGCCAGGGCAGAAGCAGCATGGCCTGAACTGCTTCTGGATGTCAGCCTCTAGTGTAAATGAAAGCTGTGCTGTGCACCAGAGACCAAGCAACGTTTGACCTACTCTAAAACACTATGATTAAGCCAAGTTTGATGCTCCTTAGCTACAAATGCAGACATGACTCTTCCCAGAAAGCAACAGATTTGAGAGATATTTGTGCTTAACAGAAAGAGCAGGAGAGTAAAAAGCTCAAGAAGGAATGGGAGACTAAGTGCTTTAACATTCTACCACTTCCTTCCACCTCTCCCAGATTTTATAATTGTTTAATTTAGGGTTCCTGCAGGACAAAAGTGCCACAAAAAACAATTATTTTTCCTTTACCCCTAAATTTCCTTTAGCCTGCTATGCAATGCTGACATGCATTCATCACACTTTAGAAGATTAGAGAGAATGACTCTCAACAGACAAGTCAGAAAAGAGGGAACACAACAAAAAGCTCATACACAGAACCATTTGTTTTCACAGGATAGCAGTGATACGCACCTAGGAACACACAGTATTGCATTAAGCTAACTCAGTCACACAAATGCAAATATCCTCTGTTTGGTTTTGGTTTGTTTTATTTAAGAATATATTGTCTTGAGCAACTGGGCAAAAAGTTTCAACACCAAAATGTTTCTGGAAGTGCTTTTTTTCCCTCTTATCATCACAGCTGCCACCATGGCCCAGTACAAATGAGCACTCCCACACCAGCATATCCAGCCTTACAGCACCATCCAGCTCTTCTCATGCACACAAGCAGGCTGGCCTTTGCTCCAATATAGGAACTTTCCCCCTGGTATGTACTTATTTCCTAAAATGAGGACACTTACAGCCCGTGACACACACCTATGCACCTCTTAGGGCTCAGAAATGAGCTTGCTGGACTGGTGGCCTGCCTTGTTGTTTGCATGTGTGCTCTTTGAATTGCAAAAGCTTTTCCTGGAGCAGCAGAGAAAGCTGAAGAAACACTGAGACTCACTTCCTTCATCTCCTCTCCCTGACCTTTCCTACCCTCATTTTTTTTTTTGTTCTTGGCACAAGGAAGAGTAAACAAGTGAAAGACAGATGCAACACCATGTTCACCAACTTTCCTCCCTGATTTCACACTTACTTTACACCTGCATCCTGAGTCAAGGATATCTCACTGAATTCTGCTAAAACTGTAGTCTACCCAAAGATTTAAATATTCTGGAAATGACTTTAAATATAAAATGTAACAGATTTTGCCTTTTTTTTTCCCTTTAGGAGAAAACTGAAATATCAGCAGTTTCACTTCAGAACTAATTTTTATTTACTTCTGTATGAATAAAAACTCTATTATGCCAAATTTTGTTAGCACATATAGACTACTGCCAGATGTAGATCTAAGAAAAAGGAAAAAATCCTGGGTTGTGAATGCCACCAAAATGCCCAATACTAAAGACACAGATGTAATGTACACAATGACATTTCTTCCTAGTTGTCATATATGTAAAGCAGTAAAATTACTAATTAAATAGCAAGAAAGATGGAAACGGAAGGTTCCATAAGGCTCAGAGATGGAAAGTAAGCAGACTTAAGGCTATAATGCACAAAGACACACAGAACAAACCCATATTCCTAGAAGAAATGTTTGGAAAAGAAACATCCATATCCATAACATAGCTAACATAGTATAGTGACATCATAGCTTAACTGGAAATACTCTCTTGGAAGTACTTTGAAGGGTGACATTTCAGCACATGAACACTGCATTTTCCTGCTTATTCTAACAAAATGTATTTCTCAAATAAATTCAAAAGCTTTTTCCAAGCTTTCCAAGCTTGCATGTCCTACTTTGCATTGGGGAGTAGTGGGCTGGAGGGTGTGGAGGGAAGAGAAGGAGGGAATGGAAAGTAGAAATTATTTTTTTATTGAAGACTTCAGTAATTCTTTCTAGGTCCTCACATATCTAGGCCTTGCATATTTAAACAAATGCATTAATTTATACTAATGAAATATAAATTAAGGAGAAAACTGCCAAACAGGTGATATAGCATTCTCTATCTGAAAAATGGCATATTTTCTTGGAAAAAACGAACATCAGAGCCACTTCATGTGTCTTTCAAAGAAATCTTTGGGACACTGCTTTTATGGAAATCTGGAATACATCTTCTCTTTAATGAAGTAATTCAGATTTTCTGACCTTTTCAGTAAAAAGTAAGAACATTTGGGAAGATACTTAAATATCCCAGAATTTCTTATTAGATGTGTTTCATTTGCACTTAACTCATAAGCTACTTGCAGGCAGTGTCCACCAGAGTAAAACCTCTGAAATTACCTGTTGCCTCTTCCCCCACAGTGGGTATAATCACACCTTGAGACTCTGATCCGGGAGCTGATGTGGGTAAAGCATGAACTGCCCATGCAAGTTTCCCATTCTGTCAGACCAGCTGGGGATAGCGGTTCATGGCTCTCAATTAGAAAGCTTTCATGGGCCTTCTCCCCCAAAATGGCAGGAGACACTGAGGTGCCAACAGATCCAGTAAGAGAGCCAAGTAAAGCCATACAGTGGTGGTGCTTCACATCTGACCTCCCTGGTGTGACTGGAGGCCTGTGGGTGCTTGATCCCAGGCTCCAGGCCTTCCTTCCACCTCTCCCAGATTTTATAATTGTTTAATTTAGGGTTCCTGCAGGACAAAAGTGCCACAAAAAACAATTATTTTTCCTTTACCCCTATATGGGGTATGGTCCTGCTGAGTGAAAGCAGCCCTGCTGCTCTGAATACTGCTCTAAAACAAATCAAGAAAAAGAATACATTTACATTACCACTTACTCTGAGAACAAAACCTTCTCTAGAAAAGGGGGTATCACAGTGCTATTTAAAATAATTGTGGCAGCTTGGTGTGCACAGTGATGTTGTTCTCCCATCCACAGGGAAGCTCATGTCTAGAGATGCACACACTGTCTTATCAAAGGTTTGTTTCTAATTAGGGAGTGACTGAAGCCCTTTATAACCCCTGCATTGCGTGGATTTAATATACTAATGTGTAAACCTGTCTCAAATGTCTAATCCTAAAAATGTTTTACTTTCTTTTCAGTACTTTTAAGTAGTTAGTCCTGCTAATTTAACTCCGTCAGGCTGAAAGGCATTAAATGAAATGTCTAGAAGGAATTAATTTAAGTACTTATCAAAGACCAGTAATATCAATTTCCACTGGTAAGTAAAATGAATATATGTGAACTGGAATCAGATACATTGATTCTACTCTATTGTGAAAACATAGCTTGGAGATAAATAGTACTCTGATTATTTGCCCAGGAAAATGTGCATCATCCTAACAGAACAGCTCTTATGACCTTGACTAAACTACTGCTCTCCAGCTTTCTCGAAAGCAGTGCCAAAATACCAACAACAGCATGACATACGTGTCTGTTTTCTGAGGTGTCCATTTTACAATGAGGCTTTGAGAAAAGCAGTCTGTATTCACAAGCATTTCTTGACTCGTATGTGCAATTACTGCTGTACTTCTGCATAAAGAAAACAAGGTAACACAGGACACTGTTCAGGGCCTGTGCTTGGGCTATAGCTAAAAGGTAAACTAAAATGCACCTTGCACTGGCATTTTCAAAGGACAAGTTTGATACCATAAACAAAGCTCATTTCTGCTGCTGAGTGCCTCCCAAAGCATTGTTCTGCCTTAGGGGTTCATGGCTCAAAGACAGCACAGGCTGTTCCACATGGACACTAATACAAGTTTAGGAATGGCATCAGCTGGTATCTGGCTTTGGAAAAGCTGGAGCTGAATATTTCTGGCTGGCTCCTCCAGACTGAAAGGCTGTGATTCGATCTAGGTTGGTATTCATGACTTCTGAAGACCTGAGTTTGCTCAAGTCTCTTAATACTCTTGCTGGAGCTGAGACTGGGGCTAAGGACTGATGGGGATGAAAAGCAGGTGCTATTGCTGGGAAGACCATAAAGCTCAGAAGAGCATAAACACAGCAAAGCATGACCAGCTGTAGGGCTAAGTGGGAATAATGTGCTTTAAGTTATGTTAGTCTGGGGTTTAATGGTTTGGTGTAGAACTAGAGCTTAGACCCAAAGAACTGAGTTAATCACTGGATCTCAAGGGGCTTAACTGGTGATTCAGATAAAGACAACAGCAAAACCTCACCACCAGCCTCCCTGAGGAAATGCAAAGCTACACCTTAGCCTGAGCCAACACATCGGTGCCCTCATTGCTCACCCTTGTGCAGCATACACTTCCAAATTCAATTTTTAGCCATGGGAGCCTTTATGCTGATACATCAAATTTTTCCAGGGCTGTTAGTAGCTTACTGAAAGTGCTGTTGATAAGAAAAAGCTTAGATAAAAAACCAGAACAAAGTGACCCAAACACAAGTATGGCTTCATGGTCTTGCCAAATACACACATTGTGCCAAGGCCTGTCATGCACTGGCTGTGTCTGTGTAGAGCCTAACAAGTATTGGCAGGCAGGTAGCTTGGGAATAATGCCATCTAAGGCAGCAGGCCCTAAGACACCCCCTTAAGAAACCTTGAAGAGGACCATTTCTTGACACCCTGTCTCTGCTGCTGAAAAGAACAGCGTCTGGTCAATGACTTGTTCCTTCTGAGTAAATGAGAAAGTGGGATCATCAACCAATGATCTGAGGAGCACAGCAGCTTACAGCTTCCTATGCTTTATTACATTTGTATGTGATGTGTTCATTACCAAAGATTTTTAGGGTTCTTGCCTGTCTTTTGGCATTGTCTCAATGTCACTAATTAAAAAAACCCTCTGGCTGGGGGTTTCACATCACAGGTGTTGGGGCAAGCACCTCTGTCTTGGGTCCAGCAGAAGTGTGCATGTTGTGATGGGAATGAGGATGAGCAAGAGACCCACTGAGCTGGACTGAGCACAAATGCCAGCAGAGCAAATGGCGTGTGCATAACCCTGGAATAGATACAGGCTGCTAAAATATACCAAAGATGAGGATTAGTGTTAGAGCTAGGTTTAAAGGACAGGGCAGTGGAATCACCAGCTTCAGGAGTGTTAATAGCACTGACCCTGCAAGGTCACTGGACTGGAATTGGGGCTGAAGGGCAGGTAGTTATTTGTACTGTGAGGAAGGGCACGTGAACTTCTTTTGATGTGCAAGGTAGGTCTAGAGATGAGACTGATAAAAGTCTCATATCTGACTGGATCTGTAGGGCTGAGAGAAGAATGAGACAATGACTGAGGATTCATTTTAGCTCTAAATCTGGGGTGCTTCAGTTTCTGCAGTCACTCCAAACCTCAAATGAAAACCAATTTTCTCTAAGCTCCTTGGGGAAACCTGCTGCCATACTACCACCCTGGGCCTTAGACCAAAAATTGATTAAACACTTCATATCCCATTTCCCTTAACCCAAATCAAAATGAAGACAGTAAAACTCAGCAAAGCATCTGCCTCTCAGCAGATGTCCCAAACCCGGACTGCAGCCCAACAATTCCTGATGATTGTCCCAGCAGAGCAAGCAGCTCACTTCTGCCTGATTTTAACTGCAATCACCCTCTTAACCCTTATATCTGAGACTTCTAACAGTTAAGATGTTTGACTTGTTGTAAATCAACATTTAAGATGTTTGACTCCTGCCTTGTCTGCTCTCCCTCTTCAGGTACAGGATCCACCACAAACTGAACTGGTCCATTCCCAAAGCCCCACTTCATGTGCATGCCCACGCTTGCTTACCTGTCCTACATCAAACCCACTGGGGCCAAAATTCACCTTAGAGCTTTTGGTCCTATCAGTGCTCACTTCATACCGGCCTTCTGGTCAGTCTTCTGCAATCCATGAATATTTCTCCTTGTTCAGTATTTCCACAGCTAAAACTTAATAGTACCTCTTTCACAAACACTGCATAAAAGTTGCCCAGTATATCCTCCTTTCCTCCACAGCTGGGCTTCAAACTCAGGTTTTCCTCTCATCATCCAGTATTAAAGTGATCCCATTGAACTCTTGTAGCAATAAATTGAATTCTCCTGATCTTGTGATTGCTAGCAATAACCCAAAGTGACTGTTAATCTCAATTTTAATTTTCTCTACCCCAAAGCCAAGCAGAATAAGATGACCTGTGTGGAGTAAAGGCCTGAGAGCAGTTTTGAGACTGGTATTCCTCATTGACTTGAGCCCATTTTACCACCAGCATTGGGTCCAGGAGGTTGTGTTCACTAATGGGTGCTATCAGATATGCATGATAAGGGTATTTCAGTCTCTGCTGAGTGTGGGCCATTTAGCACACCAATCAGGTGTCCCATTTCAGGTTTAGGAAGAGTTCCATTTAGTACTATGTCCCAAAAGTTCTTCTGTTCCAGGATGATATACTGTTGCCTGGTTATGGCTATGCTTATTAAAATAGTAAAGGGTTTTTCAATATTTTTACACAGAACCTTTCTCTTTCTTCTCTACAAAAATATCAAGCAAATGTGTTTTTGATGGTTTTTGACTCATCGAAGAATTCCTTTGAAAAAGGCCTGGCTCGTATCTTTTATGGTGAGGTGACTGCCTGACTGCACTGCTGTAAAGCAGTACTGCTCAGCTTCAGGAGGCTTCTATGAAGGGAGGTTCACTGTCTCTCTATGCTTACATTCTCACATTCCTCCCCAGCCTTACTAATGATAAATTAGGCATTCCAACCGAAGTCTGAGGGTCTGACTATCCACCTTTGTAACTTTCTTGAGCCTTCTTTCCACATTAAGAAGCTTTGTAGAAGTGGGCTGAGTTCTTTCAGAAGTGGAGACATTGGAAAGCACAAAGGCAATCTTCCTGTCTTAGAGCCATGCAGGAATTCCCTGGCCACAGCATTGGACATGGAGAGCATCCTGTCCACAGGTCAGTAAAACATTCTCTGTTTTAAACTGTTGCATTGCACACCTGACTGAAACTTTTGGTTCTGAACAAGCTATATTTTTCTGGCACATTCCTAGGAATGTAGATTCTCAGTCAGCTGCCAGGTAGAAGCGAATAGTTGAGTTTTTTAAGAGCACCAAGTGGCCTATTAGCAAGTGTAAACGCATCCAAAAAAATGAAAGAAGACTGTATTTCTGCTTCTGATTCACTGTTCTGTGCCAAATAACACTTTCTCAGTCACCTTTTCTTCCTCAAAGAGAACAGGTTGTGACAGATTGAAGTCTTCTCCCCTGCTATGTCAGGAGCCTTTATGTGACAATTACAATATCATTTTTGTTTTACGATCAGCTGAAGTCAGTTCAAAACAGCACGTCACCTCACACATGAAATAGCATTACTTTATGTGATGGGTACTGGGATTTGGCAGGAGCATTTCCTCATTTGCAGTCTGCTTTTTTCTGTCTCAACTCGATGCAGAGTAACTTCAGTTTTGAAGTCAGTCAGGCTTATCTGGAGGAGTGACTCATCTAGGGCAAGCAGAGTAGCCAGCTTCTGCTTGCTCTGAAATGTTAAGAAGTGGAGGAGGAGAAAAATTACAAATTCATGATGGGGAAGACCTCAGACCTTCCAGATAAAACCTGTGATATTTATTGGCAGCCCTGTGAGCAGCAAGCTCAGTGCTCAGCAGGCAGTCTCTTTATCCCCTCACTTTTTCATGGTGTTTGCCTTTCTCTCTTGTTGCACCCAGCTCACGTGCCACAGGCAAGGCTGGCCTCAGAAAGTTCAAAGAGGAGCCAGCTGGCTGCACATGAGTGCTCAGATCAGTGGATCCTACTGATGTAATCAACAGCACCACGTCTTCTAGCTTTTTTTTATTTTGTATGTCTCTAGAATAGCAATTAGCCAAGAGCAGGTCTAAATGCTGCACTGTACAGAGTGATTTTGGCTTTCCCTGAAAATTGCTTTTTTGCATCATCTATTAGACCTAGGAAAGTAATAAAGCATTTCCCATTAATAACCCCTCTCACTTGTGATTTCTCTTTTTGTGGCCAGAAGAGACAAAGCATGCAGTCAAGGCACAAAAATCTCTCCAGAACAACCACTACTATAATACTTCATCTGCCAAAACTGCTATCACCATGAATTCAAGACACTTGGTCCTAAAACCATCCACTCTTCCCAATTTATGACCAGTTCCTACTTCTCTCCTGGTTGCCAACATTTTATTTCTAAAATGTTTATTTTTTAAAACCAAGTCCAACTCACTTGAGATGTGAGACACTTAATCCTCCACTGCATTCAGATTCAAAAGGAAGTGTTTGCAGAGAATAAAAGAAGTTTTTTGAGCGGTGAAACTGTCAGAAAGCTCTTGAGTAGGTTCTCTGGTGTCTGCAGGGAGAGGTATCTATTGTAATAAAACTTGAAGAAATTAAACAATTTCAAGATCTCTATCTTTCTCTCAAACTTGACAAATAGGCCAGCAGGTTCACAAGACACACAACCACACTTGTACATAAATACACAGACACACATGCAGACAACATGACCAAATAGTCCTATGTCCCCAATAAAATCATTGTTATATCAATACCCAAACCATGCAGGTTCAAGGACCAAACCCTGCAAGGAGTAACAAAGCAGTAAGGAAGAGGTAGCAAAATGTACAAGGACAACCATCTCTAAACAGCAGGTTGAGGGAGGTGATCCTCTCCTTCTACTCCCCTCCTGTGACACCTCACCAAAGGGGAGTATTCCATCCTGGCCGGGAGCCTCCAACTTAAGATGTATATGGACCTGCTGGAGTGAGTCCAGATGATCATAGGGCTGGATCAGTCCACACCTCTCCTGTGAAGACAGGCTGACTGAGATGGGATTGTTCAGCTTGGAAAAAAGAAGGCTTCAGGGAGACCTTATAGCTGTCTAGTGCCTGACGGGGCCTGACAAGAGAGCTGCATGGGACTTTTCACACAGGCATGGAGTGATGGGATGAGCAGGAATGGCTTTAAACTGAAAGGTGGTAGCTTTGGACTGAATGTTCAAAAGAAATTCTTTGCTGTGAGGGTGGCGAGACACAGAAACAGGTTGCCCAGAGAAGCTGTGGATGACCCATACCTTGCCAAGGTTCAAGGCCAGGAGAATGGGGCTTTGAGCAACCTGGTCTAGAGAAAGGTGTCCCTGACTATGGCTGAAACCAGGTCATCCTGAAGGTCCCTTCCAAGTGAAACTATTCTATGATTCTATGATCTGAAGGAAAATAAAGAAATCTTTGTAATTAAAAAAACAACCAAAACAACCCAACTTTAATTTGTTTATAGAATAACCCTTTATTTTACTATGTTATCAGGCACGTGGCCTGGCACTGTCTTCTGCTTGTATGGCCCTATCACACATGGGGAGAAAGATAATGTATTAAACACGAGCGGAAGCGTAAAAGCTCAAGGTGGAGATTCAGGGGTTAGGAGTCTTTGAAAACCTTTTGAGTTCATTCTCAAAAAATTATCAGACTGTCAGACTCAGCATGTCTCTTTGACTTCAGTGCTCCTTGTGTTTTAAAAATCTAACCAAAGAGCATTCATGTTCATTGCTGTGTATTTACAGTATACAGTACAAATGAGAACAGTAACTGCCACTCAGATGTAATGGTCTTTCCTTTAGATGCTTGATATTCTATACTGCTAAGTGCTGCCTGAAGGTTGATTTACAGTCTATTTGGAGGTAAAAACCAGCATTTAATACTTTAATTTCCTTGTCCTATTTTAATTCTTTTTTTTTTTTCATAGCCAGGATGGAGTCCAAGAAAAATGCAAGTTTTGCAGATATGTTTATCGATCTTTGCTTTGTGATTTAGTAATGTGCATCATCTGGTTCTTACTTGTACATCTTAAATACCCAGTAAAGGAAGATGTTGAGCCAATGTTCTAAAATAAGGATATGTTTTATACATGCTATTAAATTGTAGTTTCTACATTTTCTAGATTTTTCCATTTCCTTTCCTGGAGTTTTAATTCCTCTGAGGCATATCATAAAGTCCTTACTCACACAAAACTACTTTTCTATTTACATTGTTTAGGTTGAAAACTGCATGAGGCAGTTAATATCTGCAATACAAGTATCTCCTTATCATTTGTCAGCAAAGTTAAATTGTTTTTTGACATACTAACTATTGAATAAAATATTAAGGTCACCAGTCCTTTTCTGGCAAGGATTGTCTTAAAAATCCAGCAATGGCTCCAGATTAGTAGTCACAGTATTTATGCAAATTTTATGTTTGATGGCTCACATGCACCCAATTTTTTGTACTGCTTATGTTAAAAAAAAAAAGAAAAAAGAAAAAAAGAAAGCTGCCTCAGTTTGCATGGAGGTTTCCACATTCTCATCAATTCTATTCACACAATCAAGCTCTTCGGAAGTTAAATTTCAATTTATCATTTTCACTTTTGCACTTTTCCCTTTAACTTTCCCCTTGTGTTTGCCTTTCTCTCCATATTTATGCCTTTATCTAAGGGTTTTTGGCAAAGGGCTGTGGGCCTACTCTAGTGTCCAGGAAGTAAGCTGGGAGAGTGCTCAGAATTTGATCATCACCATGCTGTGTGACATTGCACATCTTTTATTGTAATCGGAATTTCAATAGTCTCGTCAATACTGATGAAATTTATAACGTGCCAGGAGAACACTCTCAGATTTAAGCTGCTTTCTTGTGTATTAAAGGCCTGTCATGGAACATTAACCATGAGACACCATCAAAACGGACTGAGACTTTAACATAAGTTTAATGACCTAGAGCTGGAATTCAGTGCCCTTTCTCCTAGGAGAGCTACTTTATTACTCTACAAGTAGTCTCAGTTTGTTCATGGGACTGCTTGTAAGATGCACTCATTGAGATTAAAAAGGTCAGAATCTGTCCCTGTAGACAAAAGACTACTTTGACACTTCAGATTTCCTTTGTGCCGCTTTTGCTTTGACTAGTGAGCACTTCATCAGGTGAGTCATCCCCTTTCACTGGGACTAAAGCTTGCACAGCTTGATCTATTTGGATTTATGGGCATACCCCATTAGGTTACACCACTGAAGTGAAGGACACTGCTTTGAAATAATGAGGTATTCACTGTGAGCAAGTAATATTGGACTGGGGCTAGAAACACACTGTGAGCATGTTGGCAAAGGAGATGACTCCTCTGAAGTGGTCTGAGCTGGGTAATATTCTGTAGGACTAATAACCCAGAGGGGAAGATTTGTTGCATAAATTTGTTGCATACGGGACTGCGGCTTTAAATTCCTGCCTTACAGATGGCCCTAAGCACAGCCCTTGCTAAGGCACTGAAGCAGCAGAAGGTAGGATTTCAAGCCTCCCTTTTATCCTGAACTTCCTTGGGGACATGCATTTTGCCTGCTAGGTGAGCAAGCAGTTCAGGCTCTACATCTTGAATGCTCAAAGCCATGAAGAGCGGGCCGGCCAAGTTGGCTTATGGCCACTAAACAGACATGGTTGATTGTTCTGTTTCACCTGCACTGCTTATCTTTATTGCTGGTCCATGTTCCTTCTGTGAGCTCACTAAATTCTGTAATTTGGCAAAAAAAAATAATTCCAGAAAACAAACAGACATCCTTTATTTTTTCTTTTATTTTCTGAGAGAGAAAGCTGACAGGACTTCAGAAGCCTCATTAGGTAGGACAGCAAAGACAACTGGCAGAAGTGCCCAGCTAGGAGCAGGGAACAGGGGAGGGACATCTGGCATTTATAAATGGGACTGGTCCTCCACCACCAAAGTGCACTTGTGGTGGCAGAGTGGACTTAAGTAAGTTGCAGTCTGTTGTGAAATCTCATCTTTCAGTTGTCAGTAGACTTCACTATGAATCCTCTCAGTTGATCATAGCAACTTCCCTGCATGGCCTAAACAACCAATTTTGTGGTTGTTTAGGCTCAAGAAGAGGAGGCTCAGGGGGAAGTCCATCGCTCCCTACAACTGCCTGAAAGGAGATGCAGTGAGGTGGGGGCCGATCTCTTCTGCTGTGCCTTCAGTGAGAGGACCAGAGGAAACGGTCTTAAGCTGACACAGGGAAGATACAGATTAGATATTAAAAAAAATAAAGTTCACTGTTTGTGTTGTCAGACATTGGAATTGGTTGCCCAGGAAGACGGTAGAGTCCTCATCACTGGAGGTGTCTAACAGGTGTGTGGATCTGGTGCTGGGTGACATGGATCAGTTAGGGGTTACGTGATAGTGCCGGGTGAGCAGTTGGACTGGATGATCTTGTAGATCTCTTCTAACCTTGATGATTCAATGATTCTATGATTCAACTGGGCTAGTTTGTGTCAATTTTGCCACAAAAACTAGAAATTGAATTGTGGAAGAAGACTATCACCTTTCCCAGGCAACAATGACAGCATTATTCCTTCTGAGTACTAACAATATCAGAATAACTATGCAAGATTACACTATTAAACTGAAATAGTTTAATTTTAAATTAAAATTCAGAGTATCTTTCTGGGAAGGTTACCATGTTTTAAAAAGAAAGGAAAATTCAGGGAACTACAGGCCAGTCAGTCTCACTATGCTATGGCACATAGAAAATAAGGAGGTGACTGATAAACCAACATGGTTTCACTACAGGCAAATGTGTCCTGATAAATTTGGTCGCCTTCTACAAGAGTGTTACAGCAGTGGTGGATGAGGGAAGAGCAACCCACATCATGTACCTGGGCTTGTGCGAAGTGTTTGACACTGTCCAGAACAATGTCTTTGTCCCTGCACTAGACAGACATGGATTTGATAAATCAACCACTCAGTGGGTAAGGAAGTGGCTAAATGGTTGTACTGAAAGATTTGAGGTCAACAGCTTGCTGAGCAAGTGGACAAGTAGCATTCCTTGGGGGTCAGTACGGGGACCAGTGCTGTTCAACATCCTTGCAGGGGCACTCAGTGCACCCTCTGTAAATCTGCCAACAATGCCAAGGTGCGTGGCAGCTGACACATTGCAGGGAAGGGGCACCACCCACAGGGACCTGGACAGGCCTCAGAGCTGGGTCTATGCAAGCCTCATGAGGTTCAACAAGACCCCTGCACCAGGGTCAGGCAATCCCAAACACAAACACAGTCTGGGCATAGAATGGATAAAGAGCAGCCCTGAGGAAAAGGACTTGTGTGCTTACTGCCCTGAAAGTCAACCATATCCTGGGCTGCGGCAAAAGTGTGACTAGCAGATCAAAGGAAGCAATTATGTCTTTCTACTGTGCTCTGGAATATAGACCTCAGCTCTGGAACCCCCAACATATAAAGGACATCATCCTACTGAAGAGAATCCAGAGGGAAAAAACCCCAAAAATTACAATAATCAATCTTATTTGTCAATTTTTTCTTTCATCTTACAGTATGAACCATAGAAATGCTAGAATTTTTCCTCAGACTTTGATCACTGTATTACCATGACAACAATGTATTTATTGTAGCCATTATAGATGGACTTCAGGTGGCAACTGGATCTCTCAGAAGTCCATGGGTGAGCTTTTGGTCTCCAAACATCAAGATAAATGAAAGAATTACTCTCTCCCGAAGAGCTATCTAACAGGTAACTTATCTGCTTTCAATTTTTTCAGCCAAGTCTACTGCCTTCCATCAGTTTAAATCTACTGACTATTTTAATTACATTGAAAACCAGGTCAAACTTTTGTTCACCACTTTGCTTTGCTTTTTGCTGACTGAAACCTGTAATCTGGCAAGTCAATGCATCAATCTGACAGGCTGTGACATATGGACATCACAAAGGTTTTTATTCTTACTGATTACATTATTCTACTTTCTAGAGCTTTCCAGCCTTGCACCGCAGAAAGGTGTAAAGCTTTGTTCTTAAAGAGCTCACAGCTAAAGGATGCTGTTTTGCATACATATAGGCTTGCAGTGAAAAAATATATGATAGAAACAAGACCTATTTCTCTCCTGAAGACATTGATGCATGAGGGTAATCAAGTCACTTTAGCAATAAAAATAACTTCAAACTTAAGCACAAGTTTTAATACTTGGTTTAGTCAAAGGTATACTACAAAACACGCAATTCTAGCTCAGCAAGCAAGATAATGCAAGATTCTTAAAGACTGTGTTTCCTTTGCTTAGGGAGTATCCAGACAGACAATGAAAGTCCCTCTACACAAGGTTTTGTAGATAAATTATAAATATACATTAAAACTGCCATTAATGCCTGTCAATCTTCTTCTAAAAGATGTAATTAGAAGATCAAAAGACTAATTAGAAAATCTGTTTGATCTCAAGAGTTTGGTTATATACTGACAATCTTGAAATAATTTGTATCAGAAAGAACTGTTAAAGCTTTATGTAATTCTGAACTTGAGCAACTGATATTTTCTAAGATACAAAAATGGCACACAGATCTTAAAAATTAAAATTATCATTAAGGTAGTCATAAAAATTAGTACTTATTAGTAAGAAAAAACAATATTAATTTATTTAAACTAGGTAAAATGTATAACTTAAAATCTCAAAGAAGATGATTTAAACATACCAAACCCAATGTTTTCTAGCAGCAGAAACACCTGAAAACAATCAAGAAAGTGTGCAGCAAATATGGATTTTATACAGGGCTAGCCTCATTGGAGCTATCTCAGCTTCTGCCTTTTCTAGTGAGCGGTCTGGGGACAGAGCCTGCCAGGAAGCCTTGCCTGGTTCTTCCAGTTTCAAGAATCTTAGAAGAAACCACCACACTTGGTTATACAGAACATTTCCATGATTAAACCACTTGGGTTGAAATTCTGCAGTCTGGTGTCTGCCTGGGAATTTTGATGATTCCTATTTTCAGCCAGAAGAGTTAAGAAGTAGAGATTATATATTCATGAGAAAAGTTAGTCTTTGCTTTGCAGGTGTGTGTGCCCTTTGCAACAAGGATATCCTCATTTAAAAATCTGCCTGAATTGGGTAATGTTTAATAAAACTGAAGCTCATAGCCAACTACATTGAGAGTAATATTGTTATTTGAGTATTGGTTTGGATCAGGTTAAGCTAGCATTGCTGGCACAAAAGTGGTCCCATCCTTCCCCTGCCCATCCCAGCTTATGCCAGTAGTTGTGAAGTGACTTAGTGATCTGATTGTGAACTGCCAGTGAATTAAGCTGACTTAAAGTGACCAGCAACAACTAAACAAAACAATTATTTAATTATAGTGTGATTTCTAAACCATTAAGTACTGCATAGCAATGAATATACAGGAAGGGAGTAAATCAAAATTACACAGGCAGACTTAATTATACTATTTCTTAATTTGAGTGCTCAGCTTTGCATCCCTAGCAGTTAGCATTGAAGGCAGTTTCTGTGAGTGTGTGACTTTGCTAGGTCTTTAAAAAAATTGAAAACCTCACTATTTGGCATGGTTGTGTAAAATATCAGCAGCCTGCCACTCATTACAGCTAACAGGCCGCATCAGCCAGGGTGGTCACAGGGTCCTGCTGTGACAATGGGGGGACAATGGGCTGCAGTAAGAGGTAGGGTTAAGATGGCTCTCCTGTTGGGCTTTGAGGCATCACAGAGGGGCACCACATTTGCCAGCACTGGAATACCCTCACAGATGCCCACATGGACCAGCTTTTCCTGCCTGTCCTCCCTGACTGTCAGCTTGATGCCTCCTTCTCTACCTCAGACTCCTCCTCACCCCAGTTATACACTGCAGAATAAGCACATGCTCATCTCTATTTCTGGCTGTCCAAGTCCCAGGTACTTCTTAAGAACCCCACTTTCAGACTTTTCTCCATGCAAAAACCCTTCTCCTCCAACCTCTTCCTACCATGTCCCCATCCAATCTCCCTCTTCCAGGTTCAGCTCCATGCTTGCTCCCTTCAACACATCCTCTCTTTCCAGTAGATCACACCACCTCTTCCTTGTACTAAGGGCTTCTTTTCCATCTCTTCTTTTTCCTCACTGTCATGGATTACATCTGAAATTTCCTTGTCTCCCTTGCTCCTTATCTATGTGCCTTCTCCTACTGGTCACCATTTTCAACTCCATCCACGCTCACTGTTCCCACTCCTGCTCGTCCATTTTTCACCCCAGGGTATCGTGTCCTTGCCTGACCTGTACAAATCCTTGAGTCTCAGCCTTGCCTCCATTTCTTCACTCAGCTGCCCTCAAGCCCCACTTCTCCTTTCATCCAGAAATGTAGAAAGTTCAGCAGTTACTCTGAAGTGGCTTAAACCCACAAGGGGTCCAAAGGAGATCCTTTGTTTTTCTCCCACCTGAGCAACTTATGTGGCTGCACAGTAATCCATCTTAGGAAAATGCAACAGCTAACAACCCATCCACATAAAGAAAAGGTTCAATTTCAGCAAGATCAGCTTTCTGCTCTGACATACTGGCGTCCAGAGTAGGGAGTAAGGCAGCATCATCCTTTGCAGCAGCAGCAGAGACGTACATGGATGTGGTACTTTGACCCTGGCTGGATGCTTGTCTATTACTCCCCTCCTCAGCTGGATAGCAGACAAAATGTAATGAAAGAGTTAAAGATGGGGAGAGGGACTGGAGATCACCCACGAGTTACTGTCAGGGGCAAAACAGACTCAGCTTGGGGAAATTAATTGAATTTATTACTAATCAAATCAGAGTAGGATCATGAGAAGTAAAACAAATCTTAACACCACCTTCCTGCCACCACTCCCTCTTTCCCAAGCTTGACTTTATTTCTGATTCTCTAACTCCTACCCACCAGTGGCATGGGGAGACAGGGAATGGGGGCTGTAGTTAGTTCATCACATTTTGTTTCTGCCACTGCTTCCCCCTCAGGGAAAGGAGTCCATCCCCTGCTCCAGTGTGGGATCCCTCCCACCGGAGACAGTTTGTGGAGGACTCCAACAGGAGTCCTTCCCACAGGCTACAGTTCTTCACTAACCACTCCAGTGTGGGTCCCTTTACCAAGGGTGCAGTCCTTCAGGAAGGGACTGTTCCAGTGTGAGTCTCAAGTCCTGCCAGCAAATCTGCTCTGCTGTGGGCTCCTCTCTCCATGGGTCCACAGGTCCTGCCAGAAGCCGAAGCACTTTCTCCCCCTCCTTCTTCACTGTCCTTGGTGTCTGCAGAGCTGTTTCTCTCATTTATTTTCATTCCTCTCTTCTCTGGCCACAGTTACTCCTGCCCATAACTGTTTTTCTCCTTCTTCCATATGTTATACCAAAATCAATGGTACCTTTGCTGATTGGCTTGGCCTTGGCCAGCAGCACCTCTGTCTTGGAGCCACTTGGCATTGGCTCTGTCAGACATCACGGAAGTTTCTAGCAGTTTCTCAGAAAATACACATCTATAGCCATCACTACAACCTTTCCATGCAAATTCAATACAATGGATAAAAGCACTCTTGCAATTATGGGTTTAGCCAAAATGGGTAAGATTTGAGGAAGCAATGGGAAATCAGTCTTAAATGGAAAAATACACTATATGGGCAGTGCTGCCTGAGTTCAAGTAACATCTTAGGACTCCCAGTTACTGCTTTGTTCTTTAAGACAATGGTTTGCAAAGACAATGGCAGAGGGAGAGGAGATTCACATCAAATATATTTCTCCAAAAGAAACCTGCAGACTAGCTACAAAACAAGACTAAGAAGAAACTTCTAAAACATTATTAACTCCAGAATAAAATGCAAAAAAAAGGGCTGGCCTGAAGTCAGACACTTCCTACATTCTAATCCCCCCAAAACAGGCAACTGCCACTGTAGTCACGCTCAAGTCAACGTGCAAGAAGAAATGCAACAATTAAGGCTATTAATCATTGGAGGTTTTGGAACTCATTATCCACATTCTATTCAGGTGTAGTCTGTATTTCAAATTTTGGGGGACACTGTCAGTGAGGAATGTGAAAGAATCTTCAACGAACCCTATGCTGGAAACATTTTTCTGCCAACTCTACTATGCTCCCCTGAAACATTCTTTTGCTGGGATAGCTCATTCTGCTCAGGGAAACGGTTTAGTCTTGACAGAAAAGTACCTGCACACAACATACATCTATTAGAGGAAGTAACCACTGTGCTCTTACACAGGTTAGTGTCAGCAAAGACGTTTAAGAACAGACAAGATCTGGCTCACCAAACCAACCTTCCTGCACAACCATTTCTGAGCTCTCTCTGCAGTGCTTTTCTCTTTCCTTCTCTGTGTTGCAAAACATTAATCTAGATTCATAACTCAGATCCTCAAAAGAAGCGAGAAAGGTTACATCAGTGCCTGAGTCACTTTAAGTTTTGCACACAAAACTGTGAAAAAACATTTTTCATGAATGAAGTAGCTAGAAAGAGCCAAAAGTTTGGGTATGTTTTCACTGCTGACAAATACTTAATAAATTTCAGAAACCTTCTGTGGCTGATGCAACGTGAGAAATCCTCAGAGGACTTAGCATACAGCACCATCTTCACACACAAATAGTCAAAAGTACTCTGCAAAAGAACACTGTCCTCTTCTTGGGCTGCCAGATGGGTGAATCTTAAAACTGACAAACATGAGGCTGCAGAGCAACCAAAAAATTCTAATTATAAACCTACAGCACATCATCCAAGCCATATGCAGAGTAATTCAAAATAAGGAGAAACAGAGGAACAATGGGTAGACAAAAGCATAAAGTTCAGGCCTGCTTCTCTTCTTGAGACCATAGAGAGACAAAAAGCAGCCTCCCATAAGAACAAGGCCCCTTTGTAGCATTCTGATTTTCAGACAGTACATCTTACTTCAGAGCTGCCGTGCTACCGCGATGACTGCTCCCTTTCCACCCAAGCCATCCTCGCTGCTCTACACATGAGTCAGACTGGAGACCTGCTCAGCCCCTAAATATGTGCTTAAGTCTTTCCATATTCAGGAAAGAAACTCAGATGAAATTCTGAGTAATGAACAGCATGTGCTTAAGTGTTTACCTGAACAAAGCTGCTCTGCTGAATTTGTGCGAAAACGTCAAACGCATGTCAGGCAAACTCAGGATCTTCCACAGCACTCCTGTTTGCAGAGCCTCTGCCATGAAAAGCACTGTGTCCCAAAGGGGGAAAAAGTTTTTCCTGGAGAGCAGCCCAGAACGAAAGGAGCCATCAGATCAAAGATAAGTCTTACCTCCCCCGCTACACCCCTCACTTCCCCAAACAGCAGATCAAGGCAGAGGAGGACTACAAAAAAGGAAAAAAATAGATTCGTTTTCCAGCAGAAAAATGAGACATTTCCCCAACTCCCTTGGTTTCTCCAAGCAATGCAGCTAGGAGCAGGCTGTTGCTTGCCTGGAAGCTCATAGACCACAAGATGTGAAGTCAGGGAGTGCCAGTAACAAGTTATTTATTGGCATCTTCTGTCTCCAAGCCACTTCACGGCTTGGGAGTATGCAGGAGGGTGCTCAAACTGACCACAGCAGGTCGACCTTTCTGCTTCCACAGACAGAATGGTCTCCAGCCCCCACGATTCAAGAAGCCATGGATACTTTTGTTTGTTGGCCATTATTCATTAGATTTGGGAGACCAAGCTGTTTAAACTCAGACTTCTTGGAGCAAAGAAAAAAATGTTGCACGTTTTACATTATGTCTTGCAAATATGAAAGCTTGCTGCAATCTTCAAATACAATATTTATGAATTGGTCTTTCAGCCAAATCCACTTTTGCATAAGGATATACAGCTGCTAGTACCCAAAAGTATGATAGTTCCCAAATATATCTTTGCCATTTTTAAAATCATTCTAGGGGCTTGAAAATAATATTTTCTTTCATTGTAAGTGAATCTCTAGTTCTGATGTTTCAAAGACAGTCTGAAATTAGCTGGGTTTTGTGTGTGTGTGTTTGTTTGTTTGTGCACAAGAATAATTGATTAAATCAGCACAAGCGTAACTGATTATACACTCTCACAAAACTACTGAAGAATTCAGCAGCAAAACCAGCAGTATCGTGAAGAGCCATACCCAATTTTTATGCTTACATCTCCTATATGGAATCCCCTCTTAATTATACAGTAGCAAATTTGGAATACGTCATCACCTCATACCACAGGATATTATGAATGAATGTAACCTGAATTTTTCAACACTGTTAAATAATTTTTTAAGATGTCTCTTTAAACTTTTTCATTAAAGGGGAAAATTTGCATAGAGGAATATTTAAACACTCACAACTTACAAGGAATGTCAGCCCTCTTTCATTAACCAGAGCAATGACTCTCTAATAGTTTCACACTGAGAAAAAATATGGCAAGAAAAAATATGCAGAGAAATATGCCAAGTCTAATGCCAGTCAGGACTTTGAAAATATATATATTATATACTGGTCAAATGAAATGTGAAATTCAGACTTAAAAATTGAACTTACATCCTTCAGTCCTCTGAAAAATCATCTATTTTTAATGGAAATAGAAAAGCTATCTTTATCAAATTTCTCACTCAGTTGACAACAATAAATCTATTGTTCAGATGTAGTGGAAATGGGTCTTTGGAAGAGGAGGGTTTTAAGAAAATCAAACAGAAATTGCATCAAAGAAGAAATGCTTCTTTAACTGTCATTACTCTCTATATATAGCCTGCAGTTTTTGATTCATTTTAGATTTGCCAGAATAACAGGCAATTGGGCACCATGAAAAATTATTTTTTTATCATTCCTGTAAGAGAAAATGCATTTGCTTGTTTAAGGGAGAATAAGCGAGTTTAGTGTTATGCCTTTTACTTTAAGAAGTATGTCTGCAGGGATCCAGATGCTGAGAAGCAGAAAGCTGATAACTTTAGCTTGAAATGCTACACTATACATTAAGAAGCATATACCTACTATTTATTTCACAAGCATGAATTAGGCCTTGTGACAAAGAACACAACTTTCAGTCAGACTTGCAAGAAAATAACAATACTTGTCACTCTCCAAATGCTTTCCATCTGAAAAATAAAAACAATTAAGAGGTAGCAGGGTGAGGGGGCACCCAAGCCACTGTGCAGGAAACCAATGGAGCTGGGACATCCAGGGAGAGCTCCAAATCCATCAGGGGCTGCACAGCTGGAAGCAAAGTGACAAGGTAGTGCCTGATGTATCCTAACCACAGAGGTGGATCAACACCCAAAAAACCCCCTTACTGTAGCTCCTCCTGCTCCTCTCAATGGCCTATGTAGCATCCCAGAGCCCCCGCTTCGTGCCCCCCTCTGACACCTGGTTATGACTGGCACCCAGAATTGTTCAGACCCTACAATACTCGGAAAAACTGTCCTAGTTTACAGATCAGAGAAGTGATGCACAGAAAGCATTATGTATGTGGTCTAAGCTCATAACACTGCACAGCAGAAGAATTATGAATAAAACCCATTTCTCTGGAGATTTCCAGTTTTGTCACCCTCAACAAAACCCCTTTTACACAGATTTCAAAATCCGCAAGTATTTTTTTCTGACTGCAATACTATGCCAAATATTTATTTTATCAGTCCAAAACTCAATTTACTGAAACCCTGCATCAATACTTCAGAGGAAATTCTAGGATTCTACCCAGAAGAAGAGGAAGGATTACTGAGATGAATATTGTGCAAATAAATCTCTGCCTGGATCACCAATCTTACAAACTGCTGCTTTGCCCTAAGGCAAGTACCTTAAAATAAGCACCTGAACATAGAAGGGGTCTAAACAAGCTAAATGAAATTCCTGGAAACATGTATGATGAATATCAACTTTTTACAGTGCCGTAGTCAGTGAAGGTGAGAATAGCAGACTGAAAGAGAGTGCGAGACAAGTAAGAGGAGAGAAGAAAGGAGGGGAGGGCAAGGTGGAAAGTAGAAGGTGCTAAGACCTGAGAGAAGTAAAAAGAAAAAAGATCCTAGTAAAAGAAGCTAAAGATTCAAAACCAGAAATATAAAAGGAGAGGGAAGAGTTAGAATACAAGGTGAGATAAAAATTTAAAATTAAATAAAAAAAATCAAACCCAGAAAGTGAGAAAGTTTAGACCTTTTAGAAACTCAAGTCAGTAATTTTCTGTAAGCCCAACTCTCCTTGATTTTTGCCTTAATGGGAGTGGAAGTTTTGCCTTAATGAGGAAAGCAGGACAGGCACCAAATGCAGCTTCATTTGTTATACTTGAAGAACAGCAAGATATAACAAGATATTCTGTTGTTGAAAAAGATGATGCATTTTTGAATAAATACGGATGTTAGAAGCCAGGCAGTATAAATGTAATTGCTACAACGAGCTGAGTTACATCAGTGTGCGTCAGCTGACAATAAGGTCCTTTGTGCTGGAAAGAAAGAAAAAAGATGGAAAAAAAATGACTGGTGCTACTCTACAAACAATCAAATTAAAGGCCCAGAATTATTCCAGCAAAGCTTCCATCGACTCCAGTGACAGCCCAGAAACAAAGAAGATTCTTCAGTCCTTCTTATAAAAAAATATAAATACAGGAATGACTATGAGTGACCTATTTATTTTTCATCAGTCTTGCTCTTGCTGAAATTGTTGGAAATGCACCCAGCTGCTTTACAGAACTATTGTTTGATTAGGCTGTTTATGTGAAACTGTGTTTCGCAAATATTGTATTACTATATGAAAAAAACAAAAAGCCTTAAAAAGTAGATTGGAGAATAAAATATTCTTCTCATCTTCATAGCCAAAGATAAAGCAAATTATAACAACTCGTTTTTATCTGATGAACAGGATGAAGATTTTGCCTGAGTAAATGGTGGCCTTAATGGTCCATGTAGAAATCATATAGCTGTCTTCCTCTTTATAAATTATAAACTAAAGGAACCCTCGCTGGAAGTGTAACTGGAATGTGGGTATGTCTAATGCAAAGCCCCAGTTTAATATCTTTTCCTGTTTTATATGTCAACCAGGAACAGACAAAATGCCACAAGTAAAATCCATAGAATTACCAATAAAAGCACCAAGGCAGATATTTTGAGAGAGAATTAGAATATTAGATATTTTGAGAATGAGAATTAGAAATAAGAGAGAAATATCCTATCTCTAGCTGATCATGCTGCACACAGTATTATTGACTAGATTTTGAAAGCCTACCGTTCTTATGCATAACATGGAAAATATGTCAATTCTCCCAAAGTATTAATGAGAGGTGTCCCACCCAAACCAATAAGTCTAGGACATGTTCAAAGTCAGATTTATTCAGCCACTGACTCAATCAGATAACCAGGAATGCTCAGGTTTTGCACGGTTACATCCACCTGTTGATTTAGACATTACAGGTGGAAGCCGCCTTATTAAAATTGTTCTCCAGCTTAAAAATTTGACACACCTAACAGAGGGAATCAAGACAAAAACAGTCTGGTCTGCTTATTGATGATAAAAGGATAATAAATGATCAAACTCAATTATTACTGTTTGCAGGGCTAACATTATGCTTAAAGAAATTCATTGCCATCTGCAAGACTATTAAAATTGATTACAATTTTCTTGTGCCAGTTTTCTTCCCAATGGTTGAATAGTATTGTCTGTTTTTAAAGGAAAAATACCCCAAAGCCGCTTGAATAATAAATTGTTTATCCCTTGACAGAACAAACCATAGTGATGAACTTTAAAACTGGTTACCAAATTAGAAATGAGAGTGAAAAACAAGTACTTTCCTGTTCAAGGCTTTGTTTTTAATGTCTTTTTATTTTTAACTAGATTGAGTGCTGATTACAGAAAACTCAAGGCTACCCAGACATCAGGCTGCTCAATTGACTGGAAAGTTTGATGACTTCTCTAAAAAGTCTGCCCTGTGCACGAAATTAAGTCAGTATCACTGGTTCTAGATAATTTAAGGGGGAAGAGAGGAAAAGGTTAATATTGCTTATTAAATAATGCTAAATGAGATCAAAGAAGACGTGCAGGATTCAGGAGGGCTCTTGGAGCTCCGGTTGTTTCCCCAGGCTGCTTATGCAACCTTGTTTGTGCAGGCAGTGCAAGGGCCTGCCATTTTATTACATAAGGTAGCCCAAAAATATACAGCTAGGCAGTTGTGAGCTCCATTAAGTGCTGCACTGGAGTTTCTGTATCAGTTAGCGTCTGGAAATTTTAGGAAACTACCAGAAGGACTTAAAACATTGCCGAGTTTGGGATTGGTGCTTGTTGTTTTAATAGCAATAGACCTCATCCAAAAGCCAGCAAAATACCAAGTGTGAGCTGTGTTTTAATCCATTGTGCTTTGACCACTGCTTGAGTGAACAGCAATACAGCCTTTGGTTTAGCACAGCCGCTGTAAATGCAATCCATGGCTTTAAAATCTGCCTTTCAGATGATTAAGCAAATTGTCTGGTTTAGTAAACAGCAGTCAACACAACATTTCTGTTTTAACCAGTGCTTAAATTCAGTGGATAGCTGAAGAAATTTAATTCCCAGTCCTCTCATTCTCAGTTCAGAATGTCAAAGCCTGGTCTTGTAGAGACAGATGAAACTTTAACTACAGCAACACCTCGTCAGGGAAGATGACCACCTTGCCCTGAATCCTCTCCCTGATACCAGGCAGCAGGGAAGGCTGGGGAAGCCTGTGTCAGCAGGGCAGGCATGTAGCAGTATTACAGTCTCCCAGCAGGGACTTCTTCAGCCAGGCATTCTATCTCGTTATTCAGTGCCTTCAGGAGGGATTGCTTCCCTGAATGAACTGCTTTCTGAACCTACTTGAACCCGAGAAAATAATCCTCACCACGACTGCACAGCTCCACAACAGGACACCACGGAGGGTGCTCAAGCAGTGTACACTGCTTTTTGGGGTACGGTTCTGCACCATGCCTTGGCTCTTCTTCGGAGCACTTCAACTAGCTCCTCCCAACCAGCCTGTTCCATGGCAGATGTGTGGTAATGGAGCCAGCTCTGAGCAGGGAGGGTACAAGCCACCAGAAGCATCTTGGCCTTGGGAACTGAGGGGGGCCAGATACTGGTCCACTTTGTTTTGCAGAGGACACAGGGAGACCACCTGGCTCAGCAGCCCCTCTCAGCCATGGCCAGACACAGGTGCTGAGGAGCAAGTATAAAAACAAGGCAAACCAGTGGTGGTATTTCTTCAGGATACTCACCAAGCTTCCAAAATATGCAGCTCAAAACTTCCTATGCCAGAGGCAGTGGTTTTAAATTTAATAGCCCTTGATGGATTTCTCTTCCATGAACTCATCCAGTCACCTCATTAGCTGATGTAACCTCTCAGTATCCACATCCTGTGGTGAGGAGCTCAGCAGTCTGACCACGCCATGTGAAGAGCAATCTCCTTTTGTTTCCATTCCTGCAACTGCCTGCCCAGTGCCCTCTGCTGCTGTGGCTGTGATCAGTCATTCCTGGTTTCCGTCTCCATGCTTTGCTTAATTTTACAGATGTTTGTGGCATCACTTTATCAGCATTGTCAGTCCTGAGACAGGAGTCACTGTGTTTCTCTGATCACCTTTGCTACGTCCCTCCAAACCTTCTCCCTCACCATTATCCATCTCTATGTGGGGGAATCAACAGCACAGGACACTGAAGATACAGCACATTACAGCTGCTACAGTGAAATAATGAGGATTCTTTTTTATTATTTTCCATCCTTTTAAAAACAATCTTAATGGTCTATTTCCCTTTGGTTTTTAACTCACACCTGCACATTGCATTGATTTTTTTTCTTTCTGAGTTGTCCATGGAAGATTTTGTCTAAGCTTTGGCTTCACCTTCAGTGACCTGTAGCAATTACTTTATTTGATTATAAATATATTTTCTTCTACTTATTTTCAAACTGACATGCATATTACATTTATATCACATGAAGATACTCAAGGAGAAAGGCTGATTGAAATGCCCCAGTAGATGACACTTTGTCATGCCAGCACTTCCTGTACATTTTGAAATTAGAGGTTTCATAACTGAATTTCCAAATTTCAGTTCTGATATCAAATGTACATACACATCCTCTATTTTTTTCCCATATCATCATTTCACTTGGCTAGAAATCTTCTATTTTATGCAGATCCCTAAGAACGGTAATAAAACAGCTGAAAAACACCTTCTGTCATAATCAGGCCAGCAGAAGCCCAGCTGTTTTACATAGACTCGTGCCCAAGTAGAAGGTTAGATAACCACCATTTCCCACCATTTACATGGTCATTTTTGGAGTATCTTGCTGCTCAAGGCATGCTACCTGCCACACAGACACAGGAGAAAGAGATGGCATTGCCTCAAAGTACCTGCAGGTAAAGGAGAGGACAAGAAACAGCAGGCAGATGGGCTACTATAATACTGGTATTATAGTATGGCAATACTTTTTCGTAGTAACAAAGGTCCAAGCTCACCAGTGACCTAAGTTTTGGGAGGGCTTTATTTTGCTGAAGTCACAGGTGAATTTTCAGACCAGAGCAGGATTAAAACTAGCACTGGGGATGCGTAAGACCATTCTTCCCAAACGTGGCAGGCAGCCTGCAATAGACACTGATTTCTGCCATGGTACTTGGACAAAGCAAGAGAAGCGTCTTTACCAAAGTGTAATTACAACCAGCATTTTGGTTGGACTGAGCTGTGCCTCATGGTTTGCCTTCAGGGAGAAAAGACAGAGGAAAAGAAGCATAAAAACCAATATTTATCCTTTTATCCCCAAAATGTACATCAAATTTATGTGGACGAGGCCAAGAAAGCCATTCCCCTAAATCCCTCAATCTAATCTGCCAACATCCCTGAGCCACCACAAGATGAATGCAAGGAGTAGAGAATGAACCACATCTGCAGCTTCTCAGCTCCTTCTTCAGAGCATGAGCCTACATGGCCCACATCCCTTGTGACCCCCTTGCCTTTCCTGCCCTGCAGCTCTTGTATTTTTGAATTCAGCTGGCAATATACTGTTTTACATACATATATATATGTTTATATTCTGTGTCACATAGCATGTCACAATGGCTTTAGTCCCTCCCAAAAAACAGCACTGCCCAAATAAATCCACCACCATCTATGCATTCTGCTTAAATGCTATTACACGGTGTTTCCTTTTCAAACTTCAATAGTCAGATTCATAAAATCAGTCTATCAGCTGATGCAGATTACCCACTGAATTAAATTAGCTAAAATACAAATATTTGCATGGCCTCAGCCTACCTTTTCACGAAGTTTTATTAAGATCAAGGATTGACAGACAGTTAAGCCAAATCCAGGAAAATTATTTTTTTATACAGATAATGATCCCTCTACAAAATCAGCAATTCAAGTGCATCTCCCCTAAGAGCTCCTAGACACAAAACTGTAAACACAAATGGAAGTTACCTAAGTTCATCCAAGACAGAGAGAAAAGCAATTAAATGCACATGAAATGTGTATTTGGCTGTATTTTTAACTGCATGACATTTGGCTGTATTTTTAACTGTATGACATTTACCAATCCAGGAGAGAGGCAAAGAAGCAGAAGCAGGGGCTGAGACACACAGCAGGCAGTGTGGGGAGGAAAATGAGAAGGATGAAAAAGTAGTAGTACCATGCCCACATCATTGAAAGAATGGAAACCATTGTGTTTTTGCATGCTCAGATCTCCTGTCCCTGTACACAACAAGTGTCAACTTCCTTCTTTCCACCATTCCTTCTCTTGGCCTGGGTTTACCACCTCTATCTACAGTTCCCTTCACCTTGTTCCCAAGATTTGTCATCTATGACCCCACAAATCCTTTGTCTCAGTTCTCTGCTCCTCAATTTCTCCATATATCCATCACCAGTACTTCTTTTTAGTAGTGGGACAGTCCTAGTCCCACAATTTCTTGCCACCATGCAAGTGAATTAAGCAGTTTCCTCCTTCACCCTTCCATGGCATCACCAGGCACATTCTGCCACCAAAGACACAGTTGAGAAAGTCTTCAATTCTCCCTCCTGCGCTCACTGTAGAAGCAACACCCTGGAAGAATAACTGGGGGCAAAGTGCACTCAGCCCATCAGCCACCAGCTGGAGTGCTCTCATCCTTCCCAGAAAGAGGAGCAGTTGCTCAGCTCCTAACAGTGCTGGGATGTTCAGCATACTTAGTGCTGCGAGCATCTTCAAGTGAGTGCAATGGTCAAGCCCACAACAAGTCCTCTCCCAAGAGCACATGCCCTGAGCATCGTGATAAAATTATATGGAGAGAAATTCTGGAAGATTCTCAGAAGATAAACAAAAGGCACACCCCCGTCACAAGATGATCCCAAGCAAAATATCTTTTCCCTGCTCCAAAACACAATGCCACAAGAATTTAAGTCTCAAAGAAAGTGTTTCTTAGCATAGTGAAAAAATTCAGACTCCCAGACAGATCAAGGTCTCCTAATGTAGGATGTATACCTCAACCATCTTAATCAAATATGTGGTCAAAGAACAAGTTTACGTCTTACCATGTTCTCAGAAATAATCAAACCACTTAATCTGAAAGTTCCCAAAGACAGTCTTGTCTTCAGCAGACACTCAACCTGGAAAATACCAGCCTAGTTTTAAGCTTAGCTAATGCATAATCACCTGACAGCAAAGCATTGTACTAGAAAGCACTAGCTAATTTTAACTGGAGACAGCATTGCTGCCTATGATGAAAAAAACAACTCCTTCAAGGGTTCTTGCATGCTACAGGGTAGAGATTTGGGCAAAAAAAATCATAATTCTGTGGATTCAACCATGCAAATGTACAGGAAGGCACCTTTATTTGTGAGGAAAACTAATTTAGGAAAGCTCACTGTCTTCATGCTTTGGGGCAGGGCACAGAAGTGCTTCCAGTTTGGGGAATCACCCTGATGTCACATACCTAGTTCTAGAAAATCTTCATTTTCACATCTTCAGTGAAATAATGTACAGTTTGGCTATCACATTCTCCAAATGCTCCTGGCCATCTCTGCAGAGCAACCCTGTGCTCATATTCATCTACTGAAATGTATGCAGGATTGGGCCCTCCACCAGCTGACAGCTCTCGAATCAGACGTGGATCAGTGGATGAGCTGGCTACCTCTGGACACTGTGAACTCTAATTATTTAGCACCACCAAACAAACTAAACCCACAGTTTAGGGCATTAGCATCTCACACTGGGGTATATGAGATAATTCTCCACTTCAAGAGGCAACCACTTGTTGAACTGAATGCTCAGGTTGGCTGTGCCCATCTGAGAGATCCCTACAGCCCTTCTGGAGGTTTAGCGCCATGAAAAATTCCAAGTTCCTCTGCTGGCTGTAACGCTTATAACCGCTAATTATTTCTGAGTCACTTGAGTGAAAGTAAGCTGCCATCCTGTAGACAGCCAGGGAGTCGGAGCAAAGTTTCTGGATGAGCGTGCTTGTTAATTGACAAATCAGGCTAGTGACCATAGAGGAAAACACCACGGCACAACTCCGTGTGAAGCCGGTGCTGCCGTTCAGCCGTGTATTCAAATTTAAGGTTCACCCGTTCCACACACGGATGCAAACACGCGGGAGGGGAGTTCTGCGCAGGGCTGCTGCAGCAGCACGGCTCTCCCAGCACTCGACACAACCCCTGCTCCCCCCCGGAGCCTTCACCCATTCAAAATCCCCACTGGTCCGACTGGAAGTTTTCCGTGAGCAAACACTGCCCGGTCGCATCGCAGACCCTGTTCCAGTCTAGCTTGTAGGAACCCCCAAAGTCAGGAAGGGTCCAACCACACCAAAACGAGATGGCGAGGAGGGCTGCTTAGGGGGCAACTTATTTTCCAAACGGAGGGGCCCGCCGGCCGGACCCCGCCAGCCCGGCCGGGACAGACCCGCCGCACACAGGCGGGCTCCCCACGGAAACTTTCCCGCGGCAGAGCCACGCCACCCGCACCACCGGGCAGTCCGTGACCCCCGCGGAGCTGACCCCGCCGCCGCCGCCGCGGGGGTCACGCGTGGCCGAGCATCCCGCGCGTGTGCCCGGGCGGGCGCCCCCCGGGCGGGTGTCGCGGGTGGGCGCCCACGGGACGGAGGCAGGGTCGGGGCCGCACGGCCGCGCGTTACCTGGGGTGCCGGTGCTGCGGGAGCGCGGCGGGGAAGTCCCAGCCGCCGCCGCCGCCGCTGCCGCTGCTGCTGCTGTCCGCGGTGGCCACCTGGGCGCGGGAACCGCCGCCGGTGCCGGTGCCGCCGAGCTGGATGCCGCCGCTTTTCCGGTGCCTCCCGGTGCCGTTGCGGCAGCGGCCGCCGCTGCTCCAGCCGCGCAGGAGGCCGGCCTCGGGAGCCGGCAAACTCTTCCTCGCCGACGAGGAGCCGGGGACGCTGCCCGCCTCCTGCCTGCCGCCGGTGCCGGTGCCCTGTCTCATGGTGCGCGGGGCCGCCGCATGCCGCTCTGCCGCCGCCCCGGGCGCCGCGGGACCCACGCGCGCCGGGGCCAGGGGCTCCGCCGGCACCGGGAGGCCGCCGGGAGCCCGGGCTGCTGCGGGGGAATGCGGAGGCCAGAGGCCGGGGGGGCTGCTGGCTGGGGCTCCCGCTGGGGCATTAAGTTGGACGCGCGGCCTGGAGAGGCAGGGCGGGCGCGGGGGCTGCGGGGCCGATAGTTCTCCGCGAAGTTGGAGCCCGGCGGGCGAGGCGGGGGCATCCTCTCCGCCGGCCCTTCATCGCCGCCCGCCGGCGGCGCCGGCGGCAGAGGATCTCCCGTGCCGGTTTCCTCCGCCGCTCGTCGCCTTCTCCGGCAGGGAGCGGGGGGAGCTACGGGGGGGTGAGGGCCGGGGGCTGCCCAAACGCGAGGGTGTTGCTCAAAATGGGTCAGGGAGGGGGAAAGGGACCCCGGCGCTCGGCGCCCCCCTACCCGCGGTGGGCGCCGGGAGGGCCGGGCTGGGGCGGTGGGTAGCGAGAGGGCTGCGGAGGAGCTCTCCCGCCCCGGCTCCTGTGCACAAGTGCAGGGAATGTTCCACTGACCTACATATTTTTCCAAACATACGTGACCTTTTTTTTCTCTCTCTCTCTCTCGTTCTGTGGGAGGAGACAGGCGAGGATCCAAGAAAAGGAGAAGCTGGAAAGAGAACGAAAGGGGAAGCAGGGAAAAAAAAGCCCTCAACCAAAGAGCCAGCCCCGCATCAAGGATGGTTTCACGCTGCCGCCGCGAGCGAACCCCGGCGTGCCCACGTTTACATATGTCTGTAGCGATATCCCCGCTCCGCACCGGCGGGCGCCGCGGCAGCCTGACCCCGGGAGCGCCGGGGACTGCGCCCGCTGCCCGGCCCCGGCTCCCGGGGCGATCCGGCGGGACCCCTGCGCCGCTCCGCCCGGCGAGTTCGAGATGCCCTCCCCGCTCGGCTCCCGCCTCGGGAGCGATCCCGCGCCCTGTCCGTGCCCGCTGTCCCGGCGGTGGTGGCGGCGGGAACCGGGCCGGAGCGCGGCACGGCACCGCGCTGCCCCGGAGCAGGCTCCCGGCCTCGCCGGGCACGGGCAGCAGCTCCCGATCTGGTTATGCAACGGCGCACAGGCAATTGGAGCAAAACCTTGACAGAGAGCGCTTTTTTTTTTTTTTCTTGTTTCAAAGTAGGTCATTCTTTTTATTCCCTATTTTGCCTTCTTCTTCTTTTTTTTTTATTTTATTTTTATTTTTTTATTTTTTTTTCTCTAATACTCGTCCTGCAAAGTGGCCAGTAAGGGAGAAGGCGGTGTGCTCGAGCCCGGTAGGAGCTGGCGATCGGAGCCTTGCTCATGTCTCGATGGGCTCTTCTGGAGGCGGTTCCGGAGTTGCCCTTCTTTCCCAAGGAAGGCAGAAGTGGCCGGGAAGCAGGGGCACGGCTCGGGCAGAGCCCGCCGCTCCCGGCCGCGCTCCCCGCGCCTCCCGCCGGCTCAGCCCCGGGAGCCGCGTCCCCCGGCCTCGCCGGCTATTGCCCGCTGCCCGCTGCCGCCCTCGCACCGCCTGTGTACCCGGGGCTTGTTGGCACTGCTGGCAGACACCTTTCACCGGCAGAAGGGGTTTTTCCCCGAGATACGGTATATGCTTTCAGAAGAGTTGTATTTTTTCTGTTCAGAGGAGGGTTTTGCTGGGGAGGGAAAGCCCCCGTATGGAGGTGCAGGCTGTGTCCCTCCAAAAGGCCTGACTGCACAGCCATGCCTCTTCCAATAGAGTTTGTGTGGTAGGCCAGGTGCTGTTTGCCCATGTCTCCCAATGTCTCCTTTTGTAAAGACACCTTAATCCTCGCAAAATATCCACCAGCAGAGAACACTGCCCACCCCGGGTATGCGCCTGTGGGTGCAGCATGTGGACTGATGGCTGCTCCAGCTACCTGGCCCGTGCAGGGAGCTGTGCTGCTTCTCCCACTACCCCCGCCACCCAGCTCACCCAGTTACCCCACTGCGATATTCACCTCCTGCCGTACACCTTATGCAGCCAGTTGTTTGATCCAATTCAATCCCCAATGCAAATGTGAATAACTACAAAGTATGGAAAAATGTTGCGGTCCTTTGCTGAGCACTTTTACACCATACTTTATACAACAGGCATGACTAATGTCGAAAGGGTAAAGTTGTTTACTTTTAACCAAGATTAAATACAAAACTTCAAAAAGCTCCTCCCTTCCTTTGGATGAAACCCAGCATTTTTTCCCATTTGGAAATTGTCAAACAGTGGTTAAACAATCCTTTGGCAAACAAGTAGTGCCTGAGGGAATAAAGCATCAGATACATGGGGAGTGGAATAAAAGACATTTCTGTTCCTGAGGTACTTTTCTTGTGTTGCACAATGAAGTACAACATAAAATCTTCAAGCCTTGTAAGGTTAGAGAAAAGGAACTTCCCATGATTATATAGACTACATGATTTGATATTCCAGTCCTTTTGAAAACCTACCAAAATCCTTTCCCCAAACCAGCCCGGTGCTTTCAGAAGCTGGAAATCAAGTACCTTAAGGAAAATACCACGTTGAGAAATACAATCAGAGACACACAGGGGCTCAGGTACAAAATTACATCTCTGTCGTGCTGTGTTTTAACATCTTCCCTGTGAATTTCTAAGGACACCATTGCACAAGTGAACAAGTGAGACTGGTTGAGGTTTGTTTCTTAATTCATTCCCTAGGTTACCAGAGTAAACTTTAATTAGGGCAACAAAGAGCAGAGCGGCTGAGGGTGAGGCAGGCTTTTCCCAGTTCATACCTGAATCCCGTTGTGAAATACCAGTCATTCAAAACACAAAGCCTTTCTCTCCATCCAGTGACACATGGAAAATAACCAATTACTGTCAATACCATGTTTGGGTTGGAAATTAACCAAAGGCTTACGCTAGATGCCACACGTAAGAACTTTAGGCAAGGAGCCCAGCGTTCAATTTTAAAGAATCTAATCTTTTAATAATAATGAAATATTAGCAAGCAACTTTTCAGACACCAGGAGCCTGTGATCCAAAGACACAATCCCTTTTGTTTCAACTAGAATAGGCTGGCCAACCTTCACGGCCCAGAAACAAGGCAACAGGGTTTTCAATAGGCTGTGAACCAGAGGCTAGGTGTCTCCCAGCGAGAAGGGCCAAGGGGAAGAGCCTGGGAGGACAGCAGCTCCCCAGGGACCCTGCTGCTCCATTGTGGCAAGACCATGGGAGGGATTTGGGTTGGGTGTGAGCTCAGCCCAGACACACTGTGTTTAACTGTGCTGGTTTGCTTTCTCTTGCTGCCAGGAGTAAAATTTAGGAGGTGCTGCTGCTGCTGCAAGGCGTAACCTCTGGCACAGGGGCTACCTTGGACATCCCTTGGCTCCAGTGCCACAGCCTGGCCACCACAATCTGGAAGCAGAGCTCTCCCAAGTACCTAAAAGGGGCCTGCAGGAGAGCAGTGGAGTCACTTTTTGTAGAGACAGGACAAGACATAAAGGCTTTAAAATGAAAGAGGACAGGTTTAGATTAAATATTAAAAAAAAATTTTTTACTGTGAGGATGGTGAGGCACTAAAACATGTTGCCCAGAGAAGCTGTGGATCTGTGGATGCCCCATCCTCACAGTGTTCAAGGCCAGGTAGGATGGAGCTTTCAGCAACTTTGTCTAATGGAAGATGCCCATGGCAGGATGATCTTTAAGGTAATTTCAAATCCAAAAGGTTCTGTGATGATTCTCTGATTGGCTGTGTTATATAAAGGCTTTTAATTTTCAGCAGACACCAGTAGATGTTATGTGGAAATAGGATGCCATTTGCAGCCTGTAATTTAAATGTGAAGCTTACATTCAGATTAGTGTTTGTGTAGAGGCAAATAGGGTTCTCCCAAATAATCATCCTCTAATCAACATAAATGGCAACAGTGGTGCAAAAGTCAGAGATGGCACTGTAGCGGAGAGGACCGTGATGGAAAAAAGATAAAGGACCCACAAAGACCTGACCAATGCCACTGAATATGAAACTGTTCTCTTAAGTTTTCAAGAAAGTAAGGAAAGGATTGGTTTGATTCATATTAATTAAGGGGCACAACAGATTTTGTGGACCATTTTTCTTACCTTCTACGTTGAAAGCAAGAGCAACAGGAACAAATAAATGGCAAATAAATCTAATGTCTCATGTTAGTCAGAGGAGTCAAACCAGCTGTGTCTGCTGGGAGCTCTGTGCTTCTTTCCAGACAGGCTGGCTGGGGGAGGCAAGCATGGGAGCACAAGGACAGATGTGAGGAGCTCCTTCTTTGGGTAATGTACTTCTGTAACCAATTTTGTTAGAAATTTCTGCAGGGAGGAGTAGTCTTCTGGGGATCAGCATTATTTTTCATTCTGCAGCTTGCAGCTTCCTGAGGGAGGGAGAGGTAGTGCATACTTATCAACCAGCAGCACAGTCTTGGAAGCAGGGGAAAGCAGAGAGATTCCACAGTGAAATGGACTTCAGATGCATCCTACTGGAGCTGCCCCAAGCACTGGAGTAGGATGTTTGATGGGCCATCAGGATCTGTCCCCCTAGAAAAGCAAACTCCTTGTTTTTCTGAGTGGTTATTACAAGAGAAGAGAGAATTTGCTGATTTGAACTTATTTCAGTCAGATCTGGTTTGAAAAAAAATCCATTGCCAGGGTTTTCATGGAAGAACTAAGCCAGGTGTACAAACTACCTGAGGGTTTGACTTTCTCAGCTTATTCAGAAAAGGAGTTGTAAGTTTCTTTTAAGTGGTTAATGCAAAGAATGGGGAGGAAGAAGGTGTGGGCTGAAAAATTAGTTGCAAACCATTGAATAGACTTGCTGTCTGAAAGGGCTGGGATTGCTGCTGGGTGCCCAGAAAGCCCTAAAGCTTGCTGGCAATCTTGTGCTGAGCATTTGCATCTTTTCTGGGAAGAACTTCCAGACAGCATAAGCTGTACGTGTGCACTCAATTGCCATGGAGCATACTGCATGTGTGTGTGTCAGGCTGGCGAGCCAGAGCTCAAGGCTGTGGAAATAATTCTTCTCCTGTGGGAAAGAGATGATCTGCTACCCTCTGGCTGACAGTGGTCTTTGTGCCAGTGCACCTCTTGGCCCATACAAGACCTTTGGTTCAGTCACAGCAGAATGGGAATACATCTCATGGGAATACATCCAATTTCAGTGTGACTGTGCTGGTTAATAGGAATAAGAAACTATGGCATGTCTGTGCCTGGGAAAAAGGCTCGGGTCTCAAATCAGGCTGATGGAGTTTGTTCAGATTTGAGAGCTGTTCAAGAAAAGGAAGCTCAAGCTCGAAGCCAGGAGTAAGGGATCTGCTATTTTTGCTCTGGAAGTCCCAGTGAAATGGAAGATAATAAGGGGTTGTGGTGCTACAACTGAATTAAGAACATCTGGGAGAAGTCTGAATGCAAACACAGCATCTTTGTCCTAACCTTGACTGAGAATAAAAGACTATTGCTAATAGTTATTATGTTTTACATCTTGCATTACTACTGCACTGTGTTAGTACTTTTTTGGCAGGCACATATTCCTGTGGACCTGTATAAAAGTTTTAGTTCTTGGCCAGTTTTACAGAGACCTTCTACCTCATGCAGAAGCTCTTGATGAGCAGAAGGAAGGTGTAGTGAACCATTGCCTCTCTCCTTACATGAAACAGCCTGATCGCCACCTCCAGTGATTTAAGCAGAAGCTGAATTAGGCCTGCATTTCATCATCACTGTCAGGATTCCACAGTTTTTCAAATAATTTTGATAACTGCTCTCCCTCTTCTTTTTTTCTGGGTACCGATTTTGCTCACATATTTGGAGTTACACTACTCACCACCACACACTCCCTCTTTCAAATTCATCTCAGCTTGCTTTTGATTCTGTGCGACACTCTGCTCTCGCACCCACCTTAATCTCATGATGCTATTGCTAGTCACAACACATGCTACTAGAAATATGGATAATTTATGTGCGGTATTTTAGTAAAGAACAAAAGAAATATAAAGAAATATTGAAACTCAGGGCATAGAATCTGTCCACACATATTCAGCTCTGTCATCTATGATTCTCAATGCAGTAAACAACTATCATATGAAGATAGTGTGGAAGGCTGAATTTTTGTGCTGTTATCAGATTTATCTCTTCATTGTGTCTTTCAATCTTTTTTAAACTACTGCCGTCCATGGGCAGTAGATGTCAATGAGGCCCTAGGTGTGTTCTTCCTTGGGCTCATCCTTGCTCAGATACTAAATTCCTAGTAACAATTAAAAAAAACCCCAACTCCTAAATTAAACCATGCATTTTAAAATTATTTACTTTAGTATTTCAAACTCTTAGTTTGAGCGTAGTCATACCATTAAAAAAAAACTTCAGAAAATTTTTTTCCTTTAAGCTAGATTATTTCTTTTCTCTATTGTCAATGAAAATGGGTGAGTTCATTAACTGCTCTTCCTTTTTTGTGGCTGTCAGCTCCTCGCCCTCATATTGATGCAAATGTGGCTCTTATTCCATTGTGACTGCCCCAGGAGACTGTCAAAATACAAACAAAACAATTTCAGTAATGCAAAACCAGGTGAGGTGTTCCCTTGATTTTGCAAAGTCAGAGATGGGGCTGTAAGAACTTGAAGAGTGCATTTGGCTTCCATCTCTAGGGCAGGTAGTGCACAGATGTAGCTTCTAGCAGAGGCTGTGATATTCCCCTTTCACAGAGCATTGCAGGAGAAAAGGAAGCAGAGGAAGAGAAAGTGTTAAAAAGGTAAATATTGACTCAAAGAAAGGAGACGTAAAGGAGAATGTGGGAGAACTGTAAATGAGCCAGAGAGGATGGAGAAAAATTCCTCAGCAACTGTAATTAGGTTAGATTTCGGAAGTAATTGCAGTGTTCCGGCATCAGCAGATACTGTAGGCAATGTTTGCCCCCAGCTCTGTGTGCTGAGAAGGCAGTGAGTTGTTTCAGCCTGCAGGGTCTGATCCTGGTGTGGTGGCACCGACTGCACACAGACATAGCCCAGTGAGGCAGCCAGTGTCCTCCCTCTACATGCCACTGGGAGCAGCCAGAAGGTTTGCAGGAATGGAAGTGGTGAGTGCAGAGACGAAAACACAGTGGCATGTGTGGATGCAAACACACAGCCTAAGTGAATAATATGTATTTAAATGAGCTGCTGGTGCAAAACTGTGTTAGGAATTTACCTCTGGATAAAATATGTTCAAATTGTCACCAGTGTCTGGCTGATGCTGCCACCTCTGCATAGGTCAGGATGAGGCTGGGCTAGTGCCTACCTCCTCACCACAGGCTGGAGAAGAATGTGGGGTGCAGGAACTGCACTGCCCTCCGGTTCCTTTAAGTTACACTTCTCCTGTGTAAAACCAGATTATATAGGCTTTCTGCAGGGAGAATAGATTTCACCTTTAAGTCTTCTGCAGACATTTTACATTAGCAGTTCATGCACCATCAGAAAATCAATTACCATTGGTATTACATGCAGATGAACAGTGCAGAGTAACGGAGAATTCATTTTACACAATGCTTTTAATAAAATGCTAAATAGAGCAAAATATTTTCCAAAGGGCTATTTATAGGGTCTGTGTAGGAAGCATGTCTCCAAGGGGAAGTTTGCACCTTTGTGATTTGGATGAGGAGTGAGTCTCAGAATTCTTAATGCTAACATTGGTCAAGAATGTGTTTCTGTCAGGCTGGATTGTAGAGCAGTCCATCATCTATAGTGCAATAGCTGTGACTTCACGTGGAGAAACACTTTTATTTTAAAACAAGAGTTTCACACCCTGTGTTGTTGTAGTGCCAGTTGTTGCAAGACCCTAAAGTAACTGAATTACTGCTTCATTCTTGACACTCTTATCATCTTTTCCTGTTCTTGATGCCAACACAGTTTGCTGATTACATTTTCTGCATGTATTTCAGTAAATCATTTACTTCAGTACCTTGTTAGAAACAGACATATCTGCAACAGACATAGCAGTCCTACTCCTGCCTGAGTTTGGATATGTATATGGGGCAAAGAAAGGGACTCAAGTGGTTTTATGAGGAAGCAATTATGAAAATAAGAGCAGAAATGCAGAGCAGACCAAAGTATGCTGCCTCTAACTGTGGCCAGAAAGAGAAGTCTGAGGAGATGAATAAGAATAGCACAGGCATGCATTTCCCTGGAGTGCTTTCTCAGCCATCAATGGTTTATGCTCAGGAGCTTCCCATTCACCCATGTAAGCACCATAAGCAGCATCTTCTTGCAGGGAACCCTACAGCTTAACTACACATTTTATGAAGAGCCATCTGGTTTTGCTCAGTTTGAACCTGCTGGTGTTATTTGGTACCTTTTTGTTCTTGGGTTGGAAGAGAAGGAGAACAATCAGTCTCTCTTCACCCTCTTTATGCTCTTTGTGGTTTTATAGACATATGGCATATTCCCTCTCACTCATCACTTTTCCTGGTATGGAAATTGCTCTGTGTTTTTGATCATCCCTGTGATTCTTCTCCGAATGTTTTTCCACAGTATTTCCTGTAAGGTGAGGACCAGGACTGCATGTGGTGTTCAACAGGCAGTCCAAGTGCACACACACAAAATCTGTACAGGTGTATGATGGTGTTCTTGCTTTTCCTTCACTAATATTTGCTAGCACAGGGCTATGGCTCTTGTGTCTTTAAGACCTTCTGAGATGCATAGTAGTTCAGTTACACGAGATCAAGAACAGTTATTTCCACCTACCTTTTATTTTTAAAATAGCCTGTCTGAATCTAAATTAATAGAAATTTTTCTTAATTTATCTACATATTTCACTGTATTGAAAGAAAAGAATGGCTAGAATATTGCTAAAGAAAAAATGTATTCTTATTCACTGTAACTTCCAAGATTTCTGAAGGGGCTATATTTAAGTATGTATGCAAAAACAGCCATGCTGGGAGGAGAAGGGGGATCAATCAGAGAAAGCTTGAACAGCAAAAGGAAATGTTTCAAAATGTTCTAAACTTGTGGAAAAAAAAAGTATGACAGGACAGAATAGAATAATAAAAGAAATCCTTTGACAATTTCCTTGCGATAGAATGTACTCCCTTCTTTTAAGTGTTTTTGTTAGAGCTAAAACTGATGAAGCCATGAGAACAACTAAAATAGATGAATCCTTCTGCCAGTTGCTATTACAATCTATTACTTGCAGGAAGGAAGCCTGTTTGTTTAAAAATATCCTCCCTGCCCTTAAAGACGCAGTGAGATGTTTGCATTACTTGAAATCGATTGTAAATATCATGATTACCCAGTTTCTTTTTCATTTTGCAATCCTTGCTAGATGTATTATTGTAAATCTCACTAATTTAATCTAATCTGTGCTGCTACTACTAAGTTAGACTGATATGGCACTGTCGAAAACCAGCAGTGATGACCTAAGTTTCAGTCCAACATTTCCTACTTCCAGGATAACCAATACCTATTTCTCACTTGCTTCCTCTAAGCAAACCACAAAGCTCCCCAAATTCCCCAGCTGATGCCCACCCTCAGGTTTTCCACCATTTTCTCCTGCAGCACTGGCCTGTATTCCCTGCCACCACCCTGTGATCAGTCTGACAACCCCAAGCCAAGTGACATGGGGTACAAATATTGAACTCGTGCCTTAAAATGCCTTTCCAAAGTTGTGCCTAAGTATCTCCAGCTGGTTTATGAGAGTGAGTGAAATGGCCTGAAAGCTTCATTTCAATTAAAATAAGCTCTGCTCCAGGTCTTCTTGCAATAATCAGCAGTGGCATTCAGCTTTCAAAAGCTGATGTTAATGCTTTATTGGCATGAGTGTTCTGGCCTGCTCGCTACTTCTGAGCAGCACAAAAAGCTCTGGTCTGCATCACACAAACAGAACTTCATGTTTTAAAAACCTTTGATCTGAAAATTTACTACCTTTACCACTTCAGCTTGGCTTATATACTTGGAATTCTTCCATGGAGATACAGACATTTCTTTGGGGCATGATGAGCTTTTGACTTTTGCCTTTCTTTGATTTTTTTTTTTTTAGATAGAGAGCAAAGATCTTTTCTGTGAGCATGCCTGCCCCAGGCAGCCACTATTCACAGTGGAAGCTGAGTAACATTTTGCTATTCAAACAGAAATCTGAGTGTGCTGTACAATTGCAACAATGCGAGACCAACATGGCGAGATGGCATGGAGCCATTCATTCCTGCCTGGTTGGGAAGGAGGCTTTGGGAAAGGCAGGTAGAGAGAAGGCCATTGGCAGTGTATTAGCAAGGCATGAAGCAGGGCTGAAGAGGCCATTGAAGAACATGTGAGGCATTGAGAAAAGAAGAGATCAAGAAGCTGGGATGAGATGCACAGAAGTCTGGTGGGAGGTATGGACTAAAACTTTCAGGGATATGGTGTGACCTGTGATGTAAGCACTTTGCTGAGGCCCTGAATAATTCAGCATAAGTCTGAAGTTCAGTGAGCTGCTTTATTGCCACTGGAAGGTCACTTCACCTCCCCAGCTCCCAGATTTCCCCCCACCCCCAAATCTCTTCCTGTTCATCAGATAAGCATCAACAAAGAATTGTCAAGAGAGGGGGAAAAGAAAGATAAATTATGCTGTAGCTGAACAATGAGGACATGGGACCTGAGTCAAAAGATTACATGATTCTATGTGTTTTAAGGGAAAGGGATGAGACAACTTTAGCTCCCTTCAGAAGATCTGACATTGTTATGTTCAAAGCTCTAAATGCAGAGACATGATCCTGGAGATGAGGTACAGAACGTGCAGCACTCAGCCAGCATGACAAAATCATTGCCAGGTAGAGATAAATGTAGTACAGTGAAATTACATAAACCCTTCTCCCTTGGTCTTTAGCTGCTGAAGAAGGATGGGGCACTGAGAAACCCCTCCTGTTTGATGGGGCAGAACACAATCAGCTAAACTGATTCTTTAATAATACTCTGGGAGAAACACGTGCTAGTGCTGCTTTGCATTTATTTTTTGTTTTAATAATCAAAATCAGCTATGTCTTCATGGATGTACTGGAGTTTGTTTTCAGTTCTCATGATGTGATGCTATGCCTTATCTTGCTCTGGTGGATCACTTTGTTTACACAAGCTTGTCAGAGTGAGGAAGAACTGCAGTCTGAGCCTTGGATCCAACTGCACTCTCCATTGCAATGGTACCACACACTAGCACTACAGGCCTGGGTCCTGCACCCGTGCCCTCTCAGAGCCAGATGTGAATGCAGGACTTGAGATTTAATCAGTGTTAGAGACTTTCAGACAGTAACTGCAATACATTCTGGAAAATGCAAGTTGTTTATGTAAACATAGCCATAGTGTATCTCTTTTCAGAGAGGCAGTACCCAGGATTTAAAAAATTTTCTGAAGTCAGGAAAAAAGCTTATGTGCAACCTCAGGAATTCACATGGTTGCCAACAGCTGGGCAGGCTTCCTGATGCCAAAGTACAGTCGCTCTCTGTACCAAGGAGGGAGCTCCCAGCTGATGTAATGAAGGAAATGCAGCAAACTGTATGCAACAGAAAGCATTGAGCTTTCCTGAAGAAATTGTTCCTTTCACAGAAGGAAGAGCTATGGTCTGGTGTAGGGGAAATCGGAGATTCCTAAAGATACCAAATCCATCCAGTGCAGAATAATTATTTATAATGCTATAGACTTTAGCTGAAATTATTAATTACTTCAGCTCCCCATTCAAAGAATCCAAATTGTGTCTGCCTGTCTATCTAGGCTTCTGCAATAGCCGCTGGAGATGTAAAGACTACAGTCAATGGAACCAGGGTGGTTCAGCTAAGCAAGTGATGGAATTTACCTTCTAACAACAGGAATTTTTTCTCTCAATTCCATTCCCTGTTGACTAAACTTCCACTGACTCTAGTGGAAGCTTAGACAGGTAGCTCACATAGACCTATCTGTATTGCATTCAAGTAAATTTAGGCATCCCTATCAGCAGTTAAATCCCCCTCTATAAGGCTTATTAGGTCAGACTCATCTGGGCAGGTGAGTGGCCTTCTGTTCTGCATGCATTACCTCAGTGCAGAACTTTTCATGTTGTCAAGACTAACACTGAAGTGACAGGTCTGAAAACAGAATAAATTGCTTCGGAATATGTTTTATATAGATGAGTGCATTTGAAATTTCAGATTCCTGAGAAATAAAATGAAATGTCTGAAGGAGCCCCTGAATGCACCGTCCAAAGAATATGATCCTGAAATTGAAGGAAAAATAATGGGGCTGATTGCCACCAAAATTTACCAGAGAGGCTGAACTAGACCAAAGTTAAGGTCTGTTCAAACTCAGTTTTCAATGCAGACAGTCAGGAGACAGTCCAAAAGAGAGTGCTCCTTCCCCTTCTGTGCCATCACAACTTCAGCAATCAACAACCACTTGGGTACTTCGTATGCTGAAGAATGCATCCAGACAACTTTGTGTAGCACCTCTGTGTAAGTAAAGTAATTCAAGCCCTTTTGGAATTCAAACCCCTGTTCCTGTCTTGGAACCCCTCAACATGCACTTCTTCAGGATGAGAAATTCAGGACCTACTGCTGTGGCACTAAGCTCCACAATTTAAATATGCTCTGTGCAAAATCTTTGCCTTCCCTTGATTTTCTTCCAGTGTGTTTCTCAGAGGTGCTGCCTTGTTCTAGCATCAGGTGAAATAGTGAACTGCCTTTCCCCACTGACCTTCTCCATCACTTTTCAGATTTTATAGATGTCTATTGTAGTCTGTCTCTGCCAGAACAAATGTTGTTTATAATAGCTGCAAATGTTTGAAAATGCACTGGTTTGTATGAAAATCAACTCTAGGAACCCAAGCAAGAACTCACTGTAGAAAGACACCTCTAATGAATATAAAATATCTAGAGAAGAAAAAAGTCATCGCCTTTAGAGATTTAATACTAGATTTTGCCCCAATGAAGTCCTTTGTTTTAGTCAGACATTTTTAGTACATGAGTTGTTGGTTCCTGTGAAACAAGACAGAGCTTAACTGGAGTCTCCTTCTCCCCTCATTTTAGTTCTCACATAAGATCCAAGGTATTAAATACTTACCTGTTCACAAAACTCCCTCAGAGCTGAATGCATTACTAATGGTATCGTTAGCTTGCACTTCTAAGGAATGAAGAAATGAGAAATACTTACGAATGCATATTGCAAACCACTAGTTTAGATAAAGCTTGTATGTAATTCACATTAAGTTAAAATATTAACAGGTTTCAGTCACCAGAGGATATTGTATTTAATAGCAAATTTTAATACAGCCGTAATAAAATGCAGAAAGCTAATCATAATCAACTTGCAGTTCTAGACAGAAGGTGTACATGTCTTGGCTCATATGCTGAGAAAGGTCTACTTATGTTAGGTCATTTTGGTAGATAAATGTGCTTTTGAGTGATAAGGAGAAGATATACTTTTTCCATTGTTTTATTATTCACACGTTACTTAATGCAAACTGGGAAAACTAACTAGACAAATTTCAGTTGAATTTTGCAGTAAATACTTTCAATGCATTTAATAGATCTACTGAGCAGTACTTACAAGAGATAATTTCAGCAGTTAACAGGAATATAGACTGAAAAATTGAGTGCATATTACTGAGAGAAAGATTGGAAACTGATAGATGAGCATGAGAAATTAGTACCAATAAATGCAGCATAAATTACAGACAACTCAATCTCTTATAGAACACAGATTTTTCATCATCTCTGAAGAGAAACTCTAGATCTCAAATTCTGTGTGCTGGCATAAAAACCCTGTTTATCCTACATGGCTCCTGTCTCTGTGTGTATGTCCAATCTGTCACTGAATCACAGCTTTTCACTGAACCTGTGCTTTTGGGACATGGTATATTGTATGATCAATTTTGAGTGGGGTGGGAAACTAACCATTTAAAAGAAATTAGCTTGCTTAAGCACCTGCCTTTCTTACATGCTTTTTCAAAGCATGCCCTGGTCTGGAAAAAGCTCCTGGTTCAACGTCTCACATACACAGTTAAATTAAAATACTTAATTGTGCAGAGCATTAGTCAGTGCTGATCTCCTGGGGAAACAGGAACTTTATGAATGATGTCTGCTTCCCACTGTGAGGAGTAAAATTACAGTGTTTAAAGAATATATGTGTTAAGCACCTAAGGCTGTTTAGAGAACTCTGAGACACCATAATAGACTATCATGTTATTGTGAAAAAAGAGTTTTGTGAAGCAAGGTTTTTAGTTTGGAAGCTAAAAGGAAGAAAATGTGAAATAAAATGGGACAAAATATTTTTTTTTATTTGCTGATAAGCAATTTGCTAATTAAGAAGGGGAAAGTTGTTTTTTGAGCAATGCTGATTAAAAAAGCCCTGGGAATTAAAGTCTAGGTATATTTTGGAGGGAAAAATGAAAGCACATTTGCAAGTGTACCCTGTGCATCTCAAAAGCATGCTGATGAGTGTCAGCCCATGAACACTCCAACCAAGTGAAGTGTGCTACCAAGGGCCAGAGGCCACCAGGTGTGATACTGAACCCATGGTCTGTAAGCATGGCAATATGGATTTTCTGATTAGATTAGGATGTGAGTACTTTGGGCTCAGGCAGGTGATCCAAGCATGCACCTTTACGCCACTTCACGGGCAAAGGGGCTCTGGCAGCTCTTGGGACTGGAGCCAACAGGTAGCTCTAGTTGGAAAGGCAGGGAATCAGTCTTGCAGAACCCTGAGCCAGGGCATGGGTGCCTCCCTCCTGTCCCCAGTGGAGGGGGGTCTGGTGTGCCTGGTGTCAGAGGACAGAGAAGCACAAGCACTTTACCCAGACCTGGCTTGTCTTGGTTCTGGCCCCTCCTGGGGACCTGCCCAGGAAATAAGCTGCCTTTGAGCCACTAAACAAGGATAGAAAACAATAAGTGCAAGGAAGGTTTCAGAAGCAAGCTGGTCTTTGGTTTTGCTCCATCTTTAGCTCATAGACCTGCCAGCCTGCAGTTCTGATAGTGGTTATTGCATCTTGCAGATCTGATTCTTTCCTGGGTCCATCCTTGAACAGAACTGATGGCAGCATCACTGACTTTTCCAGTGACAGCCATACATGTGCGTGTCATAAAATCCTGGGACTATCCAAATGTGGCCATTTGAAAATGTTGGGGTTTTCTTGCCAGGAGAAAGGGAGGAAAAGTTTTTCACTGGTTTGTTTTGAATGTCGAAGTGACACTGCTGGGAACAAGGTGGTATCTCAAGAAAAAAGAAATCAGAAAATCCACATTTATAATTGCACTTCAAGCCTACTTTAAACACTGTCCACGACAATGTGTCTGTCAATAAGGATCAAGCAAGATAACTGTGCAAACACACCTGTACTTTCTGCTAATTCCCACTTTCACCTGTGAGTCAGGAAAAGTGAAAAACACTAATTTTAAAAAAAAACCCTACTTGTGTAAACATTGTCTATAAATATTTTATCAGTTTATTTTGTTCTTACTTGGAACATGATTAGAAGAAGTAAGGACAGCAGAAGAAGGAGGGGGAGAGTGGGGGAATGTACCTGCAGTTTTCAAAAAAAGTATTATGAATTTTTCCGTAAGGCAGTTTTAAGCTCTAAGTGCCTTGGCAAATCTGTAATGTGATTTTCCAAGTGGTGTGGAAAATGTCATCCAAGTTGAAATCTGTAATATTGCTTTAATCTACAAAAATTAAATTATAATGTTTGTCTTTACTGTGTTTGATCCAATCCTGCATTCCTCCCCAGAATCAGTTCCTACTAATTTTAGTGATCTGGGCCCAGTAATGCACATTTGACTTTTCAGTTTATTTACAGCTTGGATCTGTCATTGCCATTAGGTATCTAGGATACACATTTCACACACATACAGCACATAGAGAACATGTACTTGTAGATGTACTTTCATTGAATATGATAATGTAAGAATCGTTTTCCTACCTAAAGAAATGCATTTGAATTGCATTACGTCTCAAGCAACCCTCCAAACACCAGATAAATACCTTCCAAAAATAGCAGCACTCATTTTTCACAGCAGGTGTCATTCATCAGGTATGAGGCTGCATCTAAACGTGTTAGTAATAATAATTCAGTTTGGTATGTGACTCCAGCTCATTACCAGCAGCCCCAGGCACTGGAGGCTAGTGAAGTCACTAGAGCAGTGCAGAAATACTTAATCCTATAGCAAATATTTAGTCCTATGACATGAATATTACACAAATATTGGTCCTGTACATTAAAAAGACTCAGAAGAACCTGTCTTTTTTCCTTCAGCTGTCTTATATGTCTTGCTGTTTGCTCACCTCCATGGCCCTGTTTGCAGAGCTGGACCAGCTCCAGGCTGCCCATCTTACCTGATTTAGAATGGGGTGGTGGGCACTGGAAAGGAGGAGAGGAGGGACCAGATCCTGCCTCTCCACAGGCAGGAGATGGCTATGCCTGCAGCTCTCCCTGTGAAGACAGGACATTGCAGGTGTGGGATGGTCTACTCCTCCATGCTTCTCCTGTCACTCCTGTGGGGTCTGCTCCCAGGTGGTAGCCCCACAGTGATTTTTTTTGAGGTGAGAATGATGGTTGCCACGCCTTGGGCACCTTGCTGCATTGCCAGGGAGCACACGGCAGTGCCATCACCACGAGGACACGGCACTTGGTGTCCCCCAGTTGCTGTGCCACCATGGTGGCAGAGGATCCCTGCCAAAGGCGATTTTGGCATCCCCCCCCGCATGGGCAATGCCACCACAAGTAGCAGAACTGCCAATGGGCAGTGCCACTGCACGAAGGCTAATTAGGAGTCTGCAGGGAATCTTGCTGCGTGTTTCTGCTTAATTAGTAATATTCACACCAGGCCTGACAGAAAGCCACTGAGGGGACAGGAGTGTTTCCAATGGCCTTTAATGGGTTGTTTGCCCTGGGACACAGATAATGACAGCCCCATTTGCACAGGCAGTGAAAGGGCTCTCCTCAGGCCCCACCAGACACCAGAGCCTGTTGACCTTAATTAGATTTCATGGCACACTTGGCTCGGTCCTGCAGCAATTGCTCAGCCTTTACTTATATGCACTGGCTAAATAGGAATGCCCTCCTAGGCAGCAGTTCAAAGGGAGCCCAGGATATGATGAGACCCATCTATGATGCCTTGTACCTCTTTTCAGAGGTATATGCTAAATATTAATTTTTTAGCAGCATAACAGTGATAAGCAATTGCTTTTCTGATTATTACTACTCACTATTGTTACAGAAGTGTTTCCAAACCTTGCTTACTTCTGGTGTGTTTGTGGTGCTGCACAACACAAACAGCAGGAGCCCATATCTTCATCCCAGGGTGTTGCCACTCAGACACCTGCTGGTTTTACTTTGAAATCTCAGTTACAGACTCAAGACAAGCTGAGGTATGCTCAGATGACAAGCCCCAGGCATGGACAGTCGCCTGTAGCTGGTAAGTCCCATGAGGAAGGGGCCTGACCCCATCCTGGTCTCTCCTTCTAGGCATGCAGGGCAGCTTTGCTGCTTGCCTGTGCTGAGGGGAAGGAAGGCTGTCCTTGGCACCAAAAGTCACAGAGCAAGTGGTGGAATTACTGTCCCTGATGTGTCCCACTGCCTGAGTTCTACAACTGGGATCGTGGAAGAGAGGGTCAGGGCTGGATCCCTGAAAGATCTCCCCTGCTGAGGCTATGCAGCCATGCCAAAGAAGCCTTTGCCCTCATTCATGCCTACAGACCACAGAACTAGAGAAAAACTTCCTCAGTAAGTCTAGAGGCTTTATCCTCCTCCAGGGTCCCAGGAAATATAAACAAGATCACACCAGCTCTCCTGACATTCCTTTTCTTGGATCTTCTGGAAACAGAAATAAATTCCCCAACAACCCTTGGGAAGCTAGAAAAGGAGTTCCCAGGCTTTGATCATTTCCTTGAGAAGGAAAAAATGTAGAGAATGGGGAAAAATGTGTGCAGTGCTGAAGGGACAAGAGAAGGGTGAGAAGAGGAAGAGGCTATGGTGAGGAGAGAACAAGGAAAGGTGAAGAGTGGAAGGGATGGAAAGCAGAGAACAAAGGGGAGAGGCCCTGAACATTTGAAAGAGCAGGTAAATGAAGAGCGAGCTGAGATGGGGAAGAGGAGCACTAACTTAAGAGAGACATATAACAAAGGAAAGAAAAAGAAAGTCTTAGCAATGTATTAAATAGGAAAAAAACGGGTGAGGAGCTAAAGAAAGAGAAGACTTCCTTGTTGAGAAAGAGAGGTGAGAGCAGGCTGATTCTAAGGGGGGGAAAGTACTGAAATCTGAAGAAATACATTACAAGCTAGACACACAAAAGGAGAGGCATAAACTGTAATAGAGAGCAAAAGAAAATGAAGTGAAAAAAGGAAGCAGGTGGAACGAAAGGAAACAGTGCATGTAACATAGTTTTAAAACATTAAATGTAGAAGTTGGATTTAAAAAAAATACTGCTGAGCTCATTTCTCTCTTTAGAACTGTACAGTATGAGGTGAAACATATGTACAGTCTGGCATTGCTGTTCAAATCCGCTTTTAATGGGTACAGATAATAAAGCTGGTGACCGTTTAAGAGCAAATGCCATTACAAATGATGACCTGTAATGCACTGTAAACTCTTACCCTCTGCTTACACAAACAGACCTGTGTACTTGAAATGAAAAGAGACTCCACTCCACTGATGTGGAGATCATTGGTCTCCTGGCCAAATTTTACTTTCCAAATGACAAATGGTTAAAACACTGGGCTGTGGGGTCTGTCTAGAAAGAAAACAGTTTTATTTCATATCTCCATTATTAGGAGATGAAGTAGTCTATTCTGTTTACTACCAGTGAATGGCATGTGGAGGATTACTGAACAATTTGGCAGAGGGTGGTTTCTTTTCCAAGTGATAAGGTGTTGTGGAAGTGCTGCTTGTTGCCAGCACAGCCTCCAGCCAGCTTCCTGGAAGGCTCCTTCCTCCTGCTCTGCATGCTCAGGACCAGAATTGCACAGTGTGCTGAGTGGGGAAAGGAGCAAGCCAAGCACTTGCAGGTGCCCAGTGCTGTGTTACCTGGCATGATCTGAGCACCGTGCGTGCAGAGGGTGTGACTTACACATTTATGAGACGTGGGCAAGGGCATGTGATGGTGATAATCCTGGTGAGTGAGGAATGCAGAGCCTTTCCTTCTGCAGGGAGACAGTTGCCAACCCCAAAAGGAGAAGTCAAGACCATAGTCTGAGCAGTGTCCTGCCCTACCCTGCAGAAAATGTCCTCGGAAAACAGTGTGTGATGCCCCTTCTGAGTGCTGTGCTGGGCTGTGGGGCTGGAGGTCAGCTGCAAACTCAGGTCTTCAAACACATGCAGAAAATGTGAAGAAAATGTAGTGCAAGATGTAGAATGCCTTTATCCAGGTCCTGTGATTTGTAACCACTCCTCGCAAGCTCACCAAACTGCTGCAGCTCCTTATGCAGTAACCAAATATGATCACATTGCTTGGCAACATTGTCCTTCTAGAATCAGCTCTTCTGCAGTCACCTCTGCCTCTATCCTTCCCTCCTTCTCCCATTCAAAAACACCACCCACAGTCTGGCTCCCCATCTCTCATCAGAACAAAAAGCAATGCGACCTCTCCACCCTTTACCACGCATGCCACGGAGCAGGTCCCAATTAAAAATCTAATTTTAATGTTGCCTCAATCATCACTGGACTTGGGAGTTGATGGCAAGAGATTGTTACAAGGATGGACAAAAGACATACAAACCCACAAGAAAAACTAAAGATGAATCATCATTTGAAGGGTGAGTCATGCCTGAGTGCATGCATGTGTCAAGCATGAGACTGGCATAGCTTCACTTGATTAACCCACATGCGCTTTGTTTAAGGCTTCTCTTGCAGCTCTGCTTTTAAGGAAACAGTAACACAAAGTAGTTGTTTGTAAAGTGATTTTATTTCCTATCTATGTGAATATTTTGGTGGTTCCAAGCAGAGAAGCCATGGGTGGAAAAGATACCTAGTTTTAACTCTGCTCCCAAAACACGGTCAGTTTCACTCTAATTCTTTTTAATAGAGGCCTGATCTTTAAATTTGCTGGAAATGGAGATTCAGACCATCCACCACTGTAGACTCAAACCTCTCACAGCCGTTACTGGATTTTCAAGGAGAGGAGCAGCTATCCTTTAACAGGGGCAATTTCAGGACCACACAAGCAACCATCCTGCTCTCCCTGGGACCCCTTATCAGTGACAGGGGGCTGCACAGCAAGAGCTCTGTGCTTCTGCATGGATGTCCCTGCCTGAGCGCTGGTGCTGCAGTGAGGGATGGGGCAGGCACAGCCACAGCAGCAGCACGGGGTTAGGTCAGTGTGGAGCGATGGAGAAGCTGAGCCCCAGGCTGTCACCCATCGTGTGCTATCTCCAGCTGCACTTTGACAAACACATTGAACTTACAAGAGTCGGAAGTGATGCTGAGTGAGGTGATGGTGGGGCTGCAGCTGCTGCTGGCACGACTGCCCAGCATCCCCAAAGATCAGCTGTTCCCATCAGGCACTGTTCTGCTCCATGCCCTGGTGAGGCTGATCTGCTGCTAGCATCCCTGCCAGCAGCAGGACTACCCATGGGGCCGTCAGAGGTGGGCTGAGCACTCGGCTCTGTCCCTGTGCTCGTGTGACACCGCAGCTGGGCAGCACAAGCCCATGCACTGTTGCAGTGCCGTGCTGTTCAGCTGGCTGCTGGACCGCTGGCATCACCAAAGCTCTGCCAGCATTTGTCTCAAGTGTCACCAAAAACCCCATCAAACCCTATTATGCTTTTTTCTGTGTTTTTGGCTAGTAGGAGGGAAGATCTGCTTCATGACAGCAGAAATTGTGTGGCAGCCTTCTGTGATAGGTATGCAGAGTTTTCTACCAAAGAGAATGTATTCACCTTATATAGGAAAATACTTGTATATTAATTGTTAGGGATCCTGGGTCATTTTCTGCACTATGCAGAAGGATTTGGGTCTTGATACTTATTTAGAAAAGGAGCCAGTGCTGGTAAATGCACCAAATTTTGCTAGGCAACCAGGTGGTCTAGAGAATTCCTGATTTCTAGTCAAGTGCTGAGCAGCACAAACACAGAAATGATACCATGTAACTCCTGCAAGCATTTAGCCATTGGCAAACAGCTGCCTACCAATCTCTTTATGAGATTTATTTTTCTCTCATGGTTTTGTCAAGGAAACAGTAGTTGTTAATAACATTCAGAAAAACAGAGGTGCTGTTTAGTACTTGGGATAGTGAACAAGCCAAAAATCCACTGTAGAAAATAAGCTTGTGTGAACATTTGATTTTGTAAGTAATTTTATAGATTATATGTGCCTAGTGTTCAGGGAATATTTGTTTACAAGTAAATAACAGCAGCCCCAGTATCCTTAGAGCTATAGGCTTTGTGGTTCCCTGATCCCTAACCCTAACCCAGGTGGCATCCTGGGGCTGCAGCTGAGGTCTCCAGCATCATGAATGACCCAGATTAGAAATTATATGTACATAGCAATGTTGGTACAGTGCTGAGCTCCCTTTGGTGTGCTTCTTCCAGCCCCAGTGCTCTAGAGCTGTAGGCTGTGTGGTTCTCTGACCCCTAACCCTAACTCTAGTGCCAGCTGGAGTCTGAGGTGCCCAGCGTAACGGGTGGCCCAGATAAGAATGGTGTGGAGGCAGCAGTGTTGGTGCAGTGCTGTGCTCCCTTTGGCATGACTTTTCCAGCCCCTGTGGAAAACTTTTTATTTTATCCAAACATCTCTATTCCAACAGGCATTTCACACAGCATTCATACTGTGGGTTGCAGCAACATCACTCATCTTCCTGTAGGCAAAACTCTGTTCTGTTTTGACAGTCATTCCTGATGCTTTTTCCTTTTGGAAAAAAAACCCAAAAAACAAAAAACAAAACAACAAAACAAGGCAACTTACCCAAGATAAGACTTAGGGCAGTCATGGGAAGGAAACAAAATTGGAATGCAGTTTGCCCTGGCTAGGTATTTCTGCATTTCCTCTTTCCAAGCGGAGCTGGATCATCGCTCCACAAAGGGTCAAGCTGGGCAGCCAGTACCAATGTCTCTCTAAAATTGAAGTACCTAATTTTTTCCTCAAAACAAAAGCACTGCCTACAGTCCTGAGCCTGTGGGAAAACCACTCCTGACAGCTGAGCACAGTTGCAGCATGCTGCAGCTCTGGTGCTTGCTGATTCCTTTTGGAAGGGAGAAAGGGGAAAATTACACTTGAAAATTTATTTCAGCACATCAGAGAAAGATCCATCCCCTCTCACCTGCACAATTCCATCAGATTCACCCTGCAAGGGGCAGCTGGAGGCCACATACCGGGTGAGATCCGTGCTGCAGCACAACATTTTGCCTGAATTTTGGCTGGGTGCCACAGAAGCACCCCTATGACTCCATCCCTGCAGGCTCGGCAGGCAGCGCACGGCTTAGCGCCATATTAAATTGCCTCTTTCATTCTGCGCAGCGCAGCACAGCAGTATTGGCAGAAAGAAGGAAATGTAAAAGCATATCACATGAGTCAAGGCAGATTCTGTACTGCAAACTTGCTCTCTCCATTAGGGCTGCTTTATAAGGGCTGATTGGTTCCTCTAGGGGGAAAGATGGGATTTGGCACTACAGTGCTCAAGTGCTTTCTCAATAAGAGGAAAAAAACTATTATGGCCAACTCTTATATCAGGGCTAGCACTGAGCTTGCCTTTCAATTACAAAACTGCATTTTAGGGTTTTGCTTCCTTGATGCTTATATTTTCCTCTGTAGGGATGCTGTTGCATTTGGGAATTTCCATATGTTTGTGATGCAGACAAACCAGTCAAATCCAATTTCTGCTCAAATTTATAGCGAGTTTTCACTCCATCAAAAATAACCCAGATTTAATACCAAGAACGTTACAGTCCCTCAAATGCATGCTTTTTCCTCTGACTCACAAGTAAAGAGCAGTCTTTAGGCACATCCTAAGGACACTAGTGTACATCATCAAACAGCCCCGAACCTGACAGAATGGTGTCAGTTCAGCTGAGGGAACAGCCTGCTCTTGCTAAGCTCACAGCAGGGAAAGGAAGGCATTGTGGCAGGTCACTGTTTTCACACCTAGGACAGGACTTCTTGAGCGCTTCAAAGCTTGGAGCATTCCCTCTGTACTTCCGATTCCTGGGTTCATTTCCCCAAACAGGCACCACAGAATTGCAGACCCCCCCTGGCTCTGCACACCACCAGGCAGAGCAAACAAGGAGGGGAGGAAGGAGGAATTACCCTGGCGATCCTTTCTGTGATTCCCCAGCAGCTGCAGTCCTCAGCTGACCCCGGCGGGGAGAGACTGTGAGAGTTACACTGGATTACAGATCCCAGCTGCTCTTAACCCGGGGGCAGCCGCGGCTGCCTTGGCCAATGGTGCAGCAGGAGCTGTCTGCATGCATGGCTTCATTGCACCCAGGCAGTTATTTATACCATCTTCCCGAGTTCCCCTTTTCTTTCTTTTATCCCTGCAAATCCTTACTATGTCATTCTGTGGCAATAATATCGTTGCCACTAATCTTGAGACAGTTTGATTCTTATGTTTTTAAATTAAAGTGGGTGGCTAGTCCTGGGAAGCCCCATAACTCAGCAGAGCAGGGAATCTGGATCCTAATGGAAGCTGATGGTTCTTTCATCTGCTCCGTCCTTAAAAGGTCCTCCCTGCATCTTGTGCTACCGACTGGTACAAAATGAGAGGATGAAATCAGCATATCTGGTCTCCAGGATAGTTCCCTGTGGTGGAGAAACTGTCTGGAAGAGCAGCAGTACTGCACTGAAAGGGATTATCTGATGGTAGCTGGGACCATACCATTTTCTGTTTGGATCTGCCTGGGAATTCACTCTGGAAGAGCAGCAGTACTGCACTGAAAGGGATTATCTGATGGTAGCTGGGACCTCATACTGTTTTCTGTTTGGATCTGCCTGGGAATTCATACCCCTTGTGCACTTTTACTTCATTCAGGGGAAAATGCATTTCTCCTCTCCAGATTTGGAATATTTGTATTTTATATTTGGTCTTCAAGGAAAAAAAATATTTGTACCACCCACATCACTTCTGTCCTGGTAGCTTCTTGTTCTGTATATAGCTTTATTATATAGGGATATACATCACAATCACTTGCATCTGTAATTTTTACCCCTCACAGCCCCCCATCACTGCAGCCAGGCGTGCCCAGAGCTGCCCTGTAAGAGCAAGGTAGCATTGGGAGGATCCAGAAACAGGAGATCCCCTGTGCCCCCTCCCTTATGCCTGTCCTAAAGCAGCCCTGGCTGAGTATTCAGTGCACTGGGCACAGTTTAGGGTCTCTGTCTGACACTCACACAATTTTGCTTTTGCAGAATAAGGATATTCAATGCTCACAGCAGCAGATTTCCTAACCTATGTGGGTTTTTCTCCCATGACAGAAGGTTTTGGGCTGCCTCTGGTGGGAGACTCACACACAAACTCCACAGGCTACAGGGAACTGGGGAAGAATGAAGAGCCCTCAAAACCAGCAGGATTTGGTAGAAAACTTGGGTCTGGCCTCTTCCTTCAGCTGAAGTCCCTTGAGGGTGAATATTTTGGCTATCTTTGAGGCAGTCCTAATAAAAATAAGCTTGGGGTGTGGTTTTTTGGTTTTGCTTTTGTTTTTTTCTTTCATTTTGGTTTGGTTTTTGGTTGTTGTTGCTTGGTTTTGTTGGTTGACTTGTTTATTTTATTTTTTGCTGTTGGACCATCAAAGTACATTTTACTCTGCCCTCACAGAGTCCTTCTAAAAATCTAATGCTTGTATAATACGTAGTTGTACTTAGATCTGTTATTAGTCCATAAGTTTTTTCAGAGATTTCTGTTGCAAGCTTCATTACCATAGACCTGAATCTGCTCCATATAAAATGAATGGAAAATATACATTAAACCAATTCTGAACTAAATTATTTTCTATAGTTATTGAACATCTTCTTTATAAAAAGAATCTCTAAATTCTATGAGAGATGATCAGGTCTAGGAATGAGCATTTTTTAACACTCATGCTTTACTCCAGAGATTTACATAATGTGCAAAATAATAACAAGTGAAGTGTTTTGCACTCCTTCAAGGGCTGCTGTTATCATTCTGCTTGTCTTCTATGGATGCTACAGACTCTATCTCACACTCAGCACCACACACAAGGTTTCTGGAAAGAACAAGAGAGGCCAAGCTTTCAACTATGACTTTTTCTTTCCTTCCTTTAAGAAAGGCCTATTCCATACAACATGGGAAACTAAGCATCCAGCTGTTCAGGGCAGCATGTAAGCACATGCTTGTCTTGAGACCACAGCTTTGAGCAGACATGAACAAAGTTAGGGGGTTTTGCTGAGCCACATTCTAAATTGTCCAGCACATACTTCACTCCTGTGCTCTGATATCTAAGTCATTTCAAACCTTATTGACTGATCAAAATCTTTGTGTGGTGAGTGAGTTTATGTAGCTGAAAATGCCACATTAGATGTCACCAAGACCAACAGTCCTTAATTCCTGAGAATATGGGCCAGGTCCACGCTCTGGCTGTGGGAAGTGAGGAGGGAGGAGCACTGCAGACCTGGCATGACCTGCCAGCAAGCAGAGGACAGGCTCTGTGCAAATCACTCCTTCCAAGTGCCATAAAGTCATGGTGCTTATTAGGTCAGAAACCCTGAGCTGGTGGAAACAATTTCTGCCAGTGTATGCTAGAGCAGTCTGACGTGTGAGCACCCTTATGTTATCAGCAGTGGGTAGGAAAAGAAAAAGCCATTTTCTCTCCAAAGGCAGTAAAATGCCCTGTGGCCCTGGCTACTTATGCAACCCCTAAGAATGGACCACAGTTTCACAAATTTGTGAATTAGGTTACCTGGTGTCAGAAACAGGAACTCCTACACAATATCCTCATAAATACCCACAGGACAGAAATGAGTCTGCTGTTCCAACACTTTCTGTTAAATAAAATCCGACCCTGCTTTGGTTAATACACTGGATATTTAAAACTTCTTATTCTTAATCTGTGTTTGTGTGCTAGAGGAGTAGTAGCCAACTCCAGATGACAGGACAGATGGAGTTTTACAGTGCATAAAAAAATTGGGTTCTTGATAATAAGTCATATGTTACACTTGCACATTCTTCTACAGAATTAAGATATTTCCTTTAACAATTAACAAAAATGGAAGAGAACTGGCACCACAGCATTTTGACATAGCTCTAATAAATCTATCGAGCTGAAACTTCCACATCCTTCCTACAGGACACTACCCAGAAAAACAGATTTAAAGAAACATGGTATGCTCATTGGGCTATACTGCAGCAGAAAATGCTCCTCTTTCTGGGTCAGAAAGGACTCTTTCAATAAAGAAGGACACTTTTCCCTTGCTCTGCACAATGCACAATGGACTGTGAGACAACTGGGTTAACAGCTTTCAAATGCAGGCCTCTCCAAAAATGTGCAATAGGAAAAAAGAGTGTGAAACTTGAATTCCCTCCATCTTTGCCATCTTTTAGCAGCCAGCATTGGACATCGCCTTCACCTCATAGCCTTCTAGTTGCTCCCTCTTCCAAAGCATGAGGAGAGCAGGTTATCAGTTCCCAGGAAGTGGGACACACTTCCTCCACACCTGGAGCTGCAGTGTGTGATGTTGTTGAGTTTCAGATCTAGATTGTAAATAAAAACCCTTGCAAAGACTGCCTGATGATTCCAGAAAAGGCATTTCAATATCATCCAATATAGGTCTGGCAGCCACCGAGCCAGCCCTCAAGCCAAACCACACTCATTCTTTAAATCTGTATCTTCTCTTTTCAAGGTAGTTGTTTCCTTAGTGATCACCATGACCCAGAGATCCACTCATCTTTGCAACAGGAAAAAGAGAAAAAAGCTAATACAGAGAGAAGGGTTTGCTAAAATGACTTTCATCTCCTTACTAACTGCAGTGGTTATCCAGAAAGGGAAGTTTTTACCTGCCTGCTTTCTGATTAAAGATTTTTCATGTAATAATGATATATTTTGGAGAAGGATATTGCAGCCACAGGACATTGCATTATTAAGTGAAGGAGAAGCTGGGTCAGATCCTGAAACTGAAATCTCCTCTGCACTGTCCTCACCTTCGCTGAACACCTTTACTCTGAGACAGCCTTCCTTGTGAGCATTTTCAGGAGCAGATGTGGCAGTCCCAGGCCAGCCTGGGGGAGCCTTTACACTCTGTATTGGCACAGCCTCTGGTCCCTGAGCAGCACTCCCTTCAAATCCCAGTGGGTGAAGTCTGCAGTCCAGCGCGAGTATTTCTGATTACCTGGAGATAAATCCCCTCTGTCCCTTGACAAAATGCATTCAGCCTCATGATAGCCACAGAAGCAGGAAACTTTCCCTGGAAACTCTTTCCCATGAAATGTCTCAGAGCTCAGCCAAGTGCTACACTGATCACTCTGCTGATGAGCTCAGAGTGATCAAGCACAGCAAGAAAAGGGCTCACAGCTTCTCAGAGAAGACCTTCAGCATCATGAAGATGTGAGTATGATGCTCTTTCCCTTAAGTCCATAACTAAACAATGCTGGAGTATATGATTTTCTTTCTGTTTCTGCTGATATTTAAGGCTTAGTCACCCCCTCTGATGGCACTAGGTTAGGTCATTTCCTCCCTGTCATACTTGCATAAACTAGCAGATAACAGGAGGTGTCAGTATTCCAGCATCAGTGGGTGGGGAATCATCCCCCCACCTACATCCACTGGTCTGAGCTATAAAGAGGCCAGTTAACAATGATGTAGATGGCTGGGAAGGAAAGTCAGGGGTGCATGGAGAGAAAACTGCTCCTGGAGTACCCCAGGAGTTTGTTTCCTAAGGCGCCCCGTGAATGGCTCCATCCTGTGCCAGACTTTTCTATATTTATTTCTTTTCTTCAAGAACCTTGTAGCACAACTCAGCCCTAAGGGCAACACTCATACCTGTGTTTGAAAAAAGTCTTTGCTAATAATCTGCATTCAAGCAAGGAATGAGTACATCTTGTGATATATCCTTCTGTAGGGCTGAATACTGAGTTTCAGGTAGCCAGATGCTAGGTCTCACACAATCTCAACAGACTGCAGAGGAAAAGCATAAAATCTTTTGGGAAAAAAAAAAATCTGTAATTTTTCCTGCATTTTTTCCCTTCAGAATGGGCTGAAAATGATCCTCTCTTTGGATTTGTATCCTCTCTTCATTCATTTTTTACTACAAAGAAGTATTTTAATTGTGATAGTTCAGAGGTGAGGACAGAGATTTTAAGCAGCTATAGGTTATGAGAGGTGGGTTATTTCTGCTTTTTCACCTTATGAAGCAGTTTTTGAGTAATTCTAGTGAATATCTGGTTTTCCATGTCTTTGACTGACTGCCTTTTCTAACTGAATCACACTCAGACTTCCTGTCATCTCTGAATATGTCTATTTTGGTGATAAAATGCAAGTGACTATATTTATTTGTACAAAAAGTAGGTCAGGGTAAGAGTTGTTAGGTGGACATTAGAAGTTGAGCCATTGGAAAAACTTGTTGGTTTCTTTTCCTAGCATTTTTGAGCTTTTTTAACACTTCCAAATATTCTCTCCATCTGTGAGTATTTTTAATTTACATTTGCAATAGCATTATGAATTTGCTATTTATTTTTGCCAGTTTCTTGCAGAACCATGAACATCTGAGGAAGAATGAGAAAAAAGATGGATTCTGTTGGATTCTTAATGACAAGTCCAGTTGAGAGTGTATGAAATGTTTCTTGCAGAACCATGAACATCTGAGGAAGAATGAGAAAAAAAGATGGATTCTGATGGATTCTTAATGACAACTCCAGTTGAGAGTATATGAAATCTATGCATAATTTCTTTGTTCTATGTAAAAATGATGGGGGATCATGCTGATGTTAAGGTGAGTCACAGAAATATAATCACCTCCATAACAGACCACTATGGAAACATCTACCATAGGGAAAACTCTTTAAATCCACAGCATAGGTGTTTATCTTAGATGGTAAACTCTGAGAGCTTCTGTTTTGTGTATAGGAACACTTCTCATTTCACTGCAGATATTTGCTTTGTCTGTATTTGCTTTTAATCCCTCTTGAAATATGTGTGTTTATATTTGCTGCTCTTTTTGCATCATCCTGGGCTCCCAGTGCCTGCCCTGAGATGATGATGAATTTACCAGGGTGTCTCTCCTTGTTCAGATGGACTCTGCCTGAGTTCTTCTGGCCCAACAGCCATCTCCCTGGCAGCACCTCTCTAAGTTATGACAAAGTTGTGGATCAGCTGAACTTTACCAGCATAATGTGCCTTGCAAACAAGTTGTTAAAAAGTCATAAACCAGAAGGCAGATAACCTTCTGGGAGAGCAAATGAAATCTGAATGAGTTTGGTCCCAAGCCCCTTCTTCCATACCAAATGACAGAGTATAAAACTAGAAAAAGTCATCTCCTAAAACTGCTGATATCACAGGTCTTTGCAGCCTCCAGAAAGTTCTGAAGGAAAATGGCATGTCCTTATACCAGAACTATTGCTCCAAGAAAAATGCCAGGGATGCCTCCCCTGCCATATCTGACCTCAGTTGTCCTTTGACTATGCTCCAAACCTATGCTGGTAGACTCCCAAGAGTAGATTGTCTGATCTCCTTGATCTGATTTCCTCCTGAGGGACAAATTTACCTAGAAAGTGTGGATTTAAGGAAGCCCAGGAGTCTCTGTTCTGATGGGAGCCTGCCTGATGACAGATTTCCTCCAGTTTCACTGTTGCTGCTACAGATGTCCTCCTAGAAAATTAAAAAAGTTTCATAGAATCATGGAATCATCACAGAATCACTCATGTTGGACAAAACCTCTGAGATTGAGTCCAACTTTTGACTGATCATCGCCTTGTCAGCTCCACCATGGCACCAAGGCACTCCAGCCTTTCCTAAAACACCTTCAGGGATAATGACTGCACCGCCTCCCTGGGCATTCCAACATCTAATCACCCTTCCTGTGAAAAAAATCCTCCTGATGTCCAGCCTGAAACTTTCATGGTGCAGCTTGAGGCTGTGTCCTCTTAGGCTGTCACTCGTAGCTTGGGAGAAGAAACCGACCCTCACCTGGCTACAACCTCCTTCCAGGTGGTAGCAGAGAGCAGTAAGATCACTTCTGTTCCTCCTTTTCTCCTGTCTAAACAACTCCAGCTCCCTCAGCTGCTGTTCACAGGACTTACCCTCTGGACCCTTCACCATTCCTGTTGCCCTTTTCTGGACATCTCCAGCCCCTCAATGTTTTTCTTGCAGTGACTTGTGGATAGATAAAAGGTAGGAGACTAGAGACAGTGGTGAAGGTAATCTGACCCCTAAAGAGTTACAGCTGTGCCAATTATCAAGCATTAAGAACAAGCCTGCTCTTAATAGGCCACAGCTGGATCCAGTTAAGAGGGGTATTATAAAAGAGCAGGTTGGCTAGTCGAGAGGCGAGATGGAGTTTGTTGCCTGTGTTGAGAAGAAGGAGTCAGTGCTGTGAGGAGCTGCTCATGAAAATCACCTAGAAGGTATGAAACCTTTCCAATAGGACAGCAACAGTGACTGGCCCAAAACTGGACAAAGGATTAGAGGTGTGACCTCTTAACTGCTGAGAACAGGGGGACAATCCCTGCCCTGCTCCTGCTGGCCACACTATTGCTGATACAAGATATGAAGCCAGGGTGCTGTTGGCCTCCTTGGCCACCTCGGCTCATGTTGGATCGTGTTCAGCTGCTGTCAAACAGCACCCTGAGGTCCTTTTCCACTGGGCAACTTCCAAGCCACTCAGTCCCCAGCCTGCAGCACTGCCTGGGGTTGTTGTGACACAAGTGCAGGATGTGGCACTTTGCCTTGTTGAACCTCATACTGCTGGTCTCAGCCCATCTATCTGTCAGCCTATCCATCTATCTCAGCCTGTCCAGATCCTTCTGCAGAGCCTTCCTGCCCTCCAGAAGATGATCACAGTTTGGTTTAGGTTGGAAGGGACCTTAATGATTATTATGTTTCAACCCATTGTCCCTTCTCCCACCCACAGACCGGGATGCCACCCACTATGTCAGTCTCTGGACAATTTCCCTAATTTCTGTTGGCTAATTGCTGAAGAAGTGAGATTTGCTTGTTTTGATGTTTGGAGCACAAAAAAATAGTGATCAAATGAGAATTACTGACACCAGGTGTTATGTTTTAACCAACACCAAGTGTTGTATTTCGCTGTATTAGTTTTTATAATTCTGTTCTTCTCCATTTAGCGGGCAGAATGGTGAGAAATGAGTCACTATATGCAATAGATCTTTTTGGTTAATTCATATTGAATGACAGAGTCCTTCAATTAGCCAGTGCTAGCTTGGAAATCAATTACTTGGAAAAGTGTATGTAACATCTTGGCTAATGCACCATGTCTCATACTTTGTATCATCTGCTTACAGCCAGGTTCGAGCACTTTGCACTGTAGTAAATGTGCCACCCCATAAATAAAATTCTAGTGGATGAAAAAGGAATAAAGATGCATGAGCTTTGCTGTAGTACCGAGGGGAATATCAACAGGGCAGTAAAGAATGAAGATATAAATTTATCTGGTACTTCCCTGACACTGATTTGCAGACACATATGCACACAGGAGAATTGTCTCTGTGACCTCGGCTTGACAATGATAATATGGTAGTAATTGACTTCTCACTATTGTGTAGCTATTAGAACAAAAATGGACATACTTCCAGAAGTAAATTTATTATCTGTTATAGCTCCATCAGAAATTCTTTCAGGTATTTTCTACCTTAATTCAGCTCTGGAGCCTAATTCTTTTTGTAATTAGCAATTACCGTGCATATTGAAAAATAGCACATAGAGTAGGCAAATTGATGTGAAATGAATGTGTATGATTCACACCAAGTTCCTTGAAACCTACTATTTCTGTTTTTCTTTTTCATAAGATGGACAAGTGAGTCTACTTTAAAGAAAATTACTCCTTGGCAACAGTGACCCAAGAGGTCTGCAAGTCTGCATAGCTAGCAATCTCGACAGCTTGATTATTTGTTATAAGAACAGCTCTGAAACATTTAATCTATAGAGCGTGTTATGATTTCAGCTGAGAAATTTCATCTTCAATATTCCTGAGGACTAAACTAAAGTGAGAGGCGGGCAACTGCAAGTCACTCATTAGTACCCACACCATGGTTTAATCCTTGTTAGAGGAGAATAACAAATGTAGAAGGGTTCATTTTTCCCCTCGCATGGGAAATGTGATTCAAGAGTGTATTTTTTAGCCTGCTCAGAAGCATGCAAAAATAATGTTCATTAGCATTAGGGAAGATAGAGATGCTGTGTGAGGAAAGGATATAGCGATGATCATTGATTCTGGCAGAAGACGTCAGGAGCTCTCTTTGAAGTCTGACAACAGGAATCTGTGCCCAGATTTGCCAGGCTTTAATCTGTGACAATTAAATTAAGGGATAATGAAAACGATGGTGTTGTCTTCATTCTTGGTTGAATTAATGATTTCTGTGTTGTGGGGAATGCTTACCTTTCAGGCTGGTCATTACAAAACTTCTGTTCCATCAAACTTTGAATGTAGTACTGGATCTAGAGCCCTCAAACCACTTACAATTCTTCTTTCCTGTGACTCCACTGTTACTTCTGCAGATCACCTAGTGCACAGGTTGTGAATGCTACAAGGATTGATATTAATGCAACTAATCCAAGGATGCATGGGAGAGATGCGAGCACCAGCCTCCTTGCAAGGGAGGAGGACCTTGCGGTGCAGGAGGTGCAGCCAGACATGCAGGAGGCAGCTTGTGGTGATGGGAAGGGTGTTGGTGGCGTGATGTCACCCCTCTCCATCCTTGTGCTGCCTTGCTCATTCCTCTGTCACATCTCTGCACGCTGAGCTTTGCTTCTGCCTAAAGCTACCCACAGCCAGTGCCTGCACATCCACTGCACCCTGCACTGCTCCTGCAGCTGAACTGGGTTCACGTGACCTGTTATAAAACCATGTTATTGTCTAGTTTAAAAATGACATAGCTCAGAAATGCCCCAGAGCAGCTCACATTTTTCCTTCTGGAGATCTCTTGAAATAAGATTTACAACACTCCCATTTAAAAAACATGCAGTTTAGTAAAAAGAAATTACTATTTTCTTCAGCTGGATAACATATTGCCAGAGGTACAAAACTAATAGTAATTTGGAATTTATTAATATTTGTCCTCGATTTTTCTACTTTTAACATTTCATCATATCGCAAGGTCTCACCTATGCCCCTCAAGTAATATTTACTTATCATTACAGTCAGCATTTAGAATGTATGATGTGACAGCTAATATTTATAGAAATGGTACAATGAAGGATATAGTTCAAAGTTCTCTGAGTTGATCAAGAAATCTCTGTCTAAAATACAATGTGAGCCTTGAAATTCCTGGAGAGAAGGTGAATGTTCCAGTGGTCAGGCACTTAGTTTCAAAAAGTCCATTGTACTTTAGCTACAAAGGAAAATCTGCTTATTTTTCATAATTTCTCCTAAGTATGGAAGAAACCAAACATGTTTATTCTTGACTATAGAAAGACAAGTTATGTAAACTTGGAAAAGAAAGATTAAGAAAGAAAAATTACCTCAAGATGAATTGCTGCAGGGGGAAGGAGATACACACCATTGCAGCTCTTTAAGCTCCACATTTGGAAATGCATTAAACTTTATTAAGCTTTCAACATGTTTTATATGTTTTACTCCAGCTGTACTGTGTCTAGGTGGGATACATCCATTGTAACTCAGGCATCTGGAAGTCAGACATCTAAGTTTGGCTTAGTCAGCCAAACTCCCTTTCATAGTCAAAGGACAAGCACCTGCAGAGAGTATTTTATCTCATGGTGGTGCTGGGGTCTAGCAGGAGGTCAGAGCAGCTGCCCCCGGGGAGCGACAGTCTCATCAACCATTACAAGATAACCCTGGAGTGACCAGCTCTGCCTTAGATCTTTCAAACATCCTAAGTTTTAGTGTGACAACTGCTTGAACAGAAAGGTCCCCCCAAGACTGGTGATGACAGAATACTCACACCCATTTACAGAGCAGAAGGTTTCAGGCTGGTTCCTGTAAAGAAGATGAAGTATGCGACATGCACCAGATGTATATGAGTGACTTCTCTTGCCAAATTTATTGTATCATATTTGCCTGGGTCTCTGTAAGTCTTCAAGGGGACTAAAGGATGCCAAACTTCTTGAGGTCTGATTAGTTTCAGAAATGCAGAGCCTTCATGGGGATGCTGCTGATTGACTCTGAGAAGAAAACAAGACTAAATTGCTCTGTTCGCTGTGTTAATTAATTAAGGTTATCTGGCAAGGTAGGCTGCCTGCCTTTTTATTTTCATCCCAGTTTCAATAAGAAGCCAAGACAAAAATGAGGCGGAGAATTAGCCTGAAAAAGCAGTTGTCATGGTGTAGGCAGGCATTTCAGCTACACATATTTGTGTACCATAACAGTTCTGAATTTGCTGAAGTTGAGCATGGTATGTTGTAGTGCTTCCACTGATATTTGCCGTGTGCCCTAACAGAAAATGAGAACTACTGTCTTTGGCAATATGAAAGATAAATGTTTACAACATTTTTTTCCCCACCTATTTTAATAGAACTATTCAAATATTTAATAAGTTATTCTATTTTCTTTTCTAATGTGTTTTTCTGTTTTGGACTTGTCTGCCAGCCTTTGTGGTTTTGATTGTTTCTTAACTGCTTGATAGCATAAGACACACACCTGAATTCCACCTCGAGGAAAGCCTTTGCTGTTCTTTTCTTAGCTTTGTGTATTCTTGTCACCCTTCCCTGGCTCTGGTGGAGCTTAGTGAGAAAATCAAACTCCGCGTCACGCAACAGTCACCCCAGCCTAGCACAGAGAAAGCCGTCAGTATCCCAGCAAGATTAACTACTGATTGTGTCTGATCTCAGGCAAGATCCTGGAGTGAGCCACATGCAGTTACCTGCTCTGCAGGCTGTGGAGTGTGCTCCTGTGCAGTGCTACAGACCAAAAGGGCCACAGAAGTGCCAAGTGGCCAGCCAGGGTGGGGGACTCTCCTGAAACAGAGTTGTTCATGCGCCAGTTAAATGCTGGAGCTCTCATCCAACAGACAGGCATCTCCATATCTAAGAAGGGGAAAAGCCCTGTTATTTTATTTAAGAGAGTGGTCAGAATGCCTTCTGACAAGGAAGAAATAGTGTGAACTGCAAGATGACAGATGAAACTGGTCTGGACCCCTCAAAGATCTTAAAGTGAAGCCTGAAAACAAAAGATAATATGATTATCAAAGAGAGGTGAGCTGATCTTGAAGGAGAGGTGATCTCAGGGGAACACAAGGAATACAAGCAGTGGGGACAGCTCTCCAGTGAGGTCCCCCCAGAGAAGCTGCGCACCCGCAGTGAGATGCCTTGTGGGTGTCCCAGAAGATGCACCTGGCAGTGCCATGCCTGGAGTCCTGGATGAACTTGTCAGGTCTGGGGACAGATGGATGTCTATGCAATGCAGCCTCATAACTTCCTATTGAATTTCATCCATTCCCTCTTCTATATACATTTGTAACTGTGTTGCCTCTTTTGAATGCTGTGAATAAATGACTGTATTTGCCTTTTATTTTAATCTGGTTGAAGTTAAGTGTGATTTCAGGTAACGGGATGACAAATCATTCTTTCCTCAAAGATACAGTGAATCTGTGAACCAGGGTCTGGTTTAGATGACAGGTCACTCCTGCTATCTGTTTCTCTGCCATCTCAAATGATGAGTGTCTGTGCAGGGTATCGGTTCAAACGGTAGCAATGAACCATGTTGTAATCAATATGATGTTCTGGGATGGAATTTCAGTCTTTCTCTTTTGACTTTTTTATAAACTTAGGAAATTAGAAGCACAGACCATGTTGTACAAAAAGAATATTAGTAAGGTACTGCATTGAACAACCAAAACTTAGTATCAAAGACATAGTCAGTTGTGTATATACACATAACCCTGACAAAGAACATGATCTTTTTAAATCTCTCTGTTGCCTCAAGATGTCCCCAGTATATTTTATTGGTTTATCACTGGTAGAGGCCTTTCAAGACATCTTCATATTGCCTAATAACTCATGCAAAACACAATCCCATTTTATTGTCGATTCTGGGACAATTACCTACGAATTTAACACCAGATCCTCAGTGGATGCAAATCATCATAGTCACCATGGAGGTCAGCAAAACATCAACAGTTTGTGAACTTCTCACAGGAATAATAGGACAATTCAGGTTGGAAGTGACCTCAGGATGTCTCCAGTTCAACCTCCTGCCCAAAGCTGGGACAGCTTTGAGGCCAGGCTGCTTGTAGCTTTGTTTTGAAAAAATTCCAACAGGGAAACAGCACAGCCTCTTGGAGCAACCAGCTCCACTACCTGCTGTCCTTATATCCAATCCAAAACTCTCTTTTTTCACCTTATGGCTTTTAGTGATCCACTTGTCCAGCATTTGAATCACAACAACCACATGTAGTGCTACAGACTTGGGGAAGAGTAGCTGGAAAGCTGCTTGGTGGAAAAGGACCTAGAAATGCTGGTCAACAGCCAGCAGAACGGGCCAGTGTGTGCCCAGGTAGCCAAGAAAGACAAAGGCATCCTGGCCTGTATCAGCAATAGTGTGGCCAGCAGGAGCAGGGCAGGGATTGTCCCCTTGTTCTCAGCAGTAACAAGGCTGCACCTCTAATCCTCTGTCCAGTTTTGGGCCAGTCACTGCAACAAAAACATTGAGGGGCTGGAGCATGTCCAGAGAAGGGCAATAGAGATGGTGAAGGGTCCAGAGGGTAAGTCCTGTGAACAGCAGCTGAGGGAGCTGGAGTTGTTTAGGCAGGAGAAAATGAGGCTAAGAGGTGACCTTATTGCTCTCTGCTACCACCTGAAAGGAGGTTGTCTGTCTTTTTCCCAAGTAACAAAGATAAGAGGAAACAGCCTCAAGTTGCACCAGGGGAAGTCTAGATTGGATATGAGAAAAATATTCTTCATCAGAAGAGCTGTCAGGCATTGAAACAGGCTGCCCAGGAAAGCAGTTGAGTCACCAGCCCTGGAGGTCTTTAAAAGACATATAAATGTGGCACTTGGGGACATGGTTAATAGTGATCTTGTAAGTGCTATGTTAAGGGTTAGACTCAATGATTTTAAGGGTCTTTTACAACCTAAACAATTCTATGATTCTGTGATTGTTTCTCACCCTCCAGCCTTGTGATGCTGTGAAGTGCCAGATTTTGGCTTCTTCAAGGCCTCTCCTATATGCTGTCCCACTGTTAGGTCTCCTCAAAGCTGTCTCTCCTGCAGACTGAGCAAGTCCAAATCTCTCGTGCTCCACATGCTGATGCACAGCATTGCGTCTCCCTCACCCAAAGGTGATAGAAAACACCTTGCGCTTCTCTGGATGTGCAGAGGTCAGCCCACCACACATCCCACTGGAGTCAGAAGCTTTTTGAGGGGTGGATCTTGCAGCATCCACTGAGCAAATCTGGTTCCTATACTTGGATTTATGATTGTCTACAGGTCTTAAAAGTTCTGGGTTTTTAACGATAGCACTGTCTTTGTCTCCCCTTCATTTGAGAGTGAGATAGGCTCTACTATCTCTCTAGATTGTGCTATCTCTCATTTTCGGCTAAGTGCACTGTGCTGTGGTGTCATTTTTCAAACAAAGCCAAAAGACTTGCTCTATCAGGCACGATTTTGATTTCTTACTTTACCCACTCCCATCTCCCTCCTCCCTGCAATGAGATGAAAACATCAATATCTGTTTTGGGCTCCCAAGGTATGACATAATGTCAATGGAATTTGTTTTTAATCTGGGTGACTAACGGTTATCTGACAATTCAAGTAATATTTCTCCACATCCATCTGTCAAACTCCAGCAAATGTACAGGGGAGACAGTGTCAGATTTAACAGCCAGGCAAGCCCATTAACACCCTGAGACTGCAACTTCGACTCCCTGCAATACAATTTTCCCCATTCCTGTCCTGTGCTGCCCTTTTCATTTTTTATTTATGTAAAATTATAACTCCTCTGTTTGAAAGTCATCTTCTTTTATTTCTGAGGCTGTTTCCTACAGTGAGTCAGGTCAGGCGAACTATTATTAGGACCATGTTTATTTATAATGGGTAGTTTAGCATTAAGCAACGAGTTGTGACAGGCTGTGCGTTTCTGGAGGACGATGGCAGGCTCGGGGTGCCTGTGCAGGCACGATGCCGAGGGCGGAGGGCTCCTGCCACCCCAGCCGGCCCCCAGACACGCTGAGCTGCCAGCGGCTCCCTTCCCTTAGAAAGGGAACGTCGGGAGCAAAACGAGGACACGCTGGAGCCAGCACCGGTGCTGGGGCAGCGCGCTGTTGATGTCCCCTGGCAGTGCCAGCCCTGCCTCGCTGTGTGCCCTGGTGCAGGGCAGCTCACAGGTGGGACTCGTGAGGTGCAGAACAATGTCCAGAAGCAGAATTCTGCTGCCCCAGTTTTTTCTGGGTGTCCCTCTTTTTCACACCCTGTGTGCCTTCCGTGACACCACTGGTTTATTGCCCGCTGTCTCTGTGGCTCTGCTGTATTCCATGGAGTTTTCTGACTCTACAGCAGCACTTTCAAAATAATTAAGCTATTTATTCATTTTTATTCTACTTCATCTTCCCTGACAGCTTCAGATTCCACAAGCCTGACCAGAGAGCCTGCCAAAGTCTGCAGAGTGTGGAGGAGACTAGCACATTCCTGCAGAGATACCCAAACAGAGCAGCAAAGAGGGCCCAGGGGCCATGGGGACCCTTTCCTTTAGCAGAAGGTTAGGCAGATATAATTCACCACTTGACTGCCACACAGTGGGGCAGCCGGTGCAACCCGCCTCAGCTCCCCTTGGAAGAAAATGCTGCTTCTTCTTTGCCACCTTTCCTCTGGTCCTGTACCCTGAAGGAGAGCTTGTGCTAGTTGAGTAACTCTGCAGAAATGTATCAGGTTCAGGCACACAACTCCCCCCCTCTCCCTCCCGTGCACCTGAGTGTCAACCTGCAGCTCATGTGGGAAGGCATCTGATTTAGCACAATGAATTCTGCTGCTGGAGGCCCAGGCAGACACGCGCTGCTGAAGGTGTCCTTAGGAGAGATGGGACCCCCACGCTGGCAGGGGTAGGATGCAGGTGTTGTGGCCTTGACCCATGGTCTGTTTCTTGCCAAAAGCAAGCCCACACAGCATACCTGCAGCTGTGGAGGTTTTCATCTCTCCTCTTAGCTGACTCCAGTACCTCTTTTATTTCCCTGTGAATGTGAGCAGTGGCAAGGAATGCGGCACTGGGGATACTTGGTGAGTATCTTCAGTTTTTTCTGGAGATACTCCTGGGTTTTTTCCTTTTTCTAGTAAATCTCCACCTGCACTTTTCTTCCTACCTATGGGTTTACATTTGTTTGACTTCAGTCTTCATTTTGTTGAGGAGATGGTGAACCTACTTGAATGTTTATCATCCGGCAAATCCAAGATGACATCTGTGCTTCTGCATCCATCTCTAAGTGAGAAGCTGTGACCATGGCTGTCAGGAGATCCACGTCCAAATCAGCTACCAAGGAGCTAATCCAGCAGCTCTTATTCAGTTCTTAGCTTGGCAAAACCCCAATGAAGATAAGGAGAATTTTAACTGATTGAGGGTGTCAGGTTCCAATAATGAGCATGGCTGTAGTTCCTGAAATCTGTGTTCATGAATTTGCTCAAGAGTATATTGCAGAGGTGTTTCTGACATTTGGCAACATTAATATTTAAGCGTTCCTGTGTTATTTTTGCTAAAGGAATTAGAAATTAGCATGTCATGATCATAATAGAGGAGCTGAAAATAAAGAACCAGATTGTGCCCTCAATCCCCATGCGCAATTCCCATGGATGTCACTGGAAATTTTGTGCACACAATTCTGCCTCTGAGGGCAGAATTTGGCCCAGCACACCTCTTTCTGCAGTGCCCATGCTACACTCTGCCAACAAGAGAGGAGTGCAGGCCTAAATTGTTTAGCACCCAAGCCACCTGCTGTGTTTTTCTTGCTGTATTTTCCCTTCCTTTTTCATAGAGATTGAAACTGCAATTCTTCCAGTGGCTACAGCTGATGTCTTTGCAGACAGGTCCTGCACACCTCTGGGAGCAGAAGGGCAGTGAATTGCCCACAAGGTGTGTCCCTGGCAGAGCAGCCTGCTGAGTCTGTACCAACAGGCTCCACCTGGTTCTGGTGGCATTACAGAGGTGGCACTGGGACTGCCTTGCGGCAAGGACATGGGTCCACCACCTCTTGTTATTCACTGCAATTCAGTCTGTGATAAATAATTGCATCTTTTCTGCCCTTGAGCTGGGACCTGGTGGACTTGGCACGTGTTAAATGTTATCCTAATGAAGGATGCTTTCCTGAGCCAAGATTTTTAGCTGTAATGTTTTTTACTCTACAAGACCTCTGGAGAATCCTTAGTTACATCACATTTATAATGATTATTAAAATTAAGAAAAAAGGAAAGTTCTGATTTAAGAATTGCTCAAAAAGAGGGACAGGAATGTTTCATTGAAAAATAGCTGACTTTTTACTTTGCTCCTCCCAAATACTCAGAAGTAAGCCAGTCCTAAAAATGGCTTGATTCATCAGCAACAGAGTACTCTCATGTAGCAAAGTCTAAAAAAGGTGTCAGCTCTGACAAGACTATATGTGCTATACATATGCTTTAAAAGTGAGTGGTAGCAGACATTTTGAAACACCATATTGTGATCCAGCAAATCACACAAATACAAGTCTTCATCATTCAGGCAAGGCACCTAACTCAAACCTTAATGAGGTTTGAAGGACTGCTTTCCCATTGACTTTGTTGATGTCTGTCCTACCCCAGGTACCTGGAAGGGCAACTTCCAAGCAGTGTCCCACCAGGTCACTGCTGTGAGCTGCAGAGAGCTGTGCTGGCCCACAGTCTTACTCCCTCTGTTGCCTCCAGCTGCTAAATTTCAGCAAGAGAAATACTCCAAATACCTTCCTAATAATATTTACCCATGAAAGTAGTGGGTTTTTTGTAGCTGCCACAGGAATCAGATGCCATGGAAACTGGAAGGGGAGGGTACTTGCTTTGAATGTGATCTGTCCTGTGAAAATGTGAATTGGTTTTTCCTATACTTCCACTGTGAGACAGTGGATTTTCAGAAGAATGGATGTGCAGTTTATAGCTCTTCCCATCCCAAATGAAGAACGTGTAGACTTCTGTCTCTATCCCAACAATGATACAGCCCATCACTGGGCATTTCTGAAAGTTTAGGATTTCAGGAGCACAAAAACACACCGGAAGAAAATATCCAACTTTCTTGCTCCACAGTTAAGTCAGGCAATCAGTGAAACCAAAGATAAAAAGCACTGGCAGCAGATTTATGCATCTGCTGGCATAGCAAGAGAGAAGAATTAATGCTGAAAGTAGTGAAAAGAAAACCATTACACAGGATTCTGTACACTGCACTTTAGGAATCAGAGTTGATAAGAGGCTTTCAGAGCTCTGGGACAGCATTTCTGGCATCATTATTAAACATCCTGTATGAAATAGTTATGGCAGACTGGGGAAGAGTGGGTCAGGGGTTGCAAATCTTGCTGTCAGTTCTAAGGCCTTGCTCCTGCTCCCAGTGAAGGGAAGGGGACATCTCCTGAGGCACATCGGAGAAAATATATGAGTTGACACTTTAAAAATTAAGCCTCCTGGAACTGCTGTGTCGATTATTATCCCAGAGACAGCTTAAGTGATTTGCCTACAGTCATGCAGTGAATTGGGGTTGAGCCAGGAATAGAAGATAGGGCTCCCAGCTTCTGTTCTTTTTCTTTTACCAACCAGGCACATCCCCAGATGTACAGTGTAATCCACATGGGGACGAAAATCCAAAATCAAAGATTTAGCTCACTTCCTAGCACAGCTGTATGCAGCTCTGCAGCATGGGCATAGAGACAAATCTTACTGCCCCAGTTAAGCAGTGAAACCTGCTGATTCCAAAGGAGTTGCTCACCTGATGAATTTTTGCCTTCTTTATACCAAATAACTTAAATCCCCACAACAACAATGTCCATCGTGAGAAGAGGAGACTGCATGGTAGCCCAAATTATGTGCCTGGGATTAGAGCCTTGAGCAATTTTAGCAAAATCTATTATATAAAATTACAGTTGTGTGTTACTAATGCTTCACTCTTTAATGTGCAAAGGCAAATAACTTTGCTGGAGCTCTCGGTATCACCTGGCTATGCAGGGAGGAGAGGTTAAATACAGAACAGACCATACTTGTAAGAAGATTAATACATACAACAGGGATAGTAGCAGGCTTCTGCTGGGTCTAATCTGGCATCTGACCGGGACAGAGAGAGAGAAGGAAACTCTAAGCCAGTTAAAGTACTGGATTATTGATGACAGAGGATTCACAGCTGATAGGGGAGCTGGAAAGAGCAGGTAGTAGGGATTAAATGCAGGGCAGAGCACATAGCAAAAAGGAGGTAGAAGATACTATATTTTACAGAGAAAGTCTAAAAAATGTGAAAGACTACTGAGCAAGGAGAGAAGGACCCAAATATATCCTAGCTTCCTCTCTAAAACTGTATTTTAGACAGCAAGGAAAAAAAGTCACATCAGACCACTGTCCAGGTATTTGAACTTGGACAAATAAATGATCCAAGAAGATGTGCTGAATAAAAAGAATTCCAAGACCTCCTTGACCTGCTCTGCTCAGACAAACATGAAATGGAGAATAACAACTAAAATAACTGATAATTACTGAAAGTCTGTCTGAGACTTCCATGTAGATAATGTTATCTTGGGTAACAGGCAGCTGAAGTGGGTTGGGGAGTGCAGGCACTCTGCAGCACAGCTGGCTAATCACAATAACCCTTGACAGATATTTTTTAATGACTGATATTTGAAGGAAAATGACTTTGTAAAGATCTGGAGCAATGTTTAACAGGGAAATTTGGGAGTAGCTTTCTTCTTTTTGTTTGCTTGCTTGTTTCCAAAGGAGGATGCTTCAGGCACTGAGAAGGGCTCCAAGGTATCAGGAGTAGGTGATGACTTTGAGGTGAGAAGGGGAAACCAATTCCTTCCACTGACAAGGAAATCTGAGATAGCAAAATGGCAAATTCACAGTTGGTAAGCACTTATTAGGGCTTTCCTATTGCACCTGACAGGCTGGGAAGAGTTATTAATAAAACTCTTCTAATGTGTTTCTAAGAATTAAAATCAATGCACTTACAGTGTTTCTGCCCTGGCACAGAGTTTGCTGAAGCCAGCACTACCACTGCTTCTTACCTCTGCAATTTGTCCTTGTACCTTCTCTGTCTCCCAGGTCCTGGCCAGTTCTGCCTGAGCTGGCATGTCAGCTCCAGGTGGCTGCTATTTTAGATAGGTTTTTCTCTTCATTTGGGGTGTGACTAGGACAACTTGCCTGTAGCAATGTGTTAAGAGATCATACTATAGTCTGGATCATGATTAAGTTACAGAAAAATTACAGACTGTCTAGAAGAAAATGAGCTATCTCAGCTCTGAATATCACAGAATACATTATCTCATAGATTTATTTATTTTTTATTGCCTGTTTAAAATTCTGTGTGACTCCCTAAGCTATCTATAGGCACTAGTTTAAATCAGAAAGGAAAAAAAAGTATGTTGTGTTATATTTGGACTTAGAATTTGAAAAATGAGACAGGATTTTGATACACTTAGTTTTGTTGAAACAGTAGATACTGCTAATAGTTGATACATCAAACTAAGTTAAAGAAACTAAAATCTAAATGGCTTGAAAACCTAATTTCCATTTCTGTGACAGCTTTGTCAATGTTACAACCTGTTACTGATTTTCTTGCAGGAATGTATTGGCTATGTAGGTACTACAATTTAAGAGCAACTCATTTTCTTTTATCTTAAATCAATTTCTAATCAACTTAGCCCAGCAGAAACAAACTAGGTTTAATTGTTTAAGTGTTTATTGAACATCCACATTTCTACTCATTTGGGTATACTGATTTAAATTGAGACCTTTAGTTAACCTGTCCCAAAGACACATGCAGGTAAGGGCCTCTCCCAGGTGGGTCTGGGGCAGGGTGCTCTGGTAAGTAAAAGAGACAGGGACTGAGCATGACTCAGTCATGAGCACTGCTTCGTTGCAGCCTTGCTCCCTGGTCTGATCCTGAGCTGTTACCACTGGGGAACAGGTCAGCCCCAGAATTTTCCCCCAAAATAAGTAAAGAAAGAACGAGGTTTTGACTCCTCTACCCTACACAGGCTCACACATGCCCCATCCTACCCCACACTGGTCCTCTCTTGGTCAGAAGTAGGCACATGGCCTTTGTGGCTGGATCTTGTGCAAGGGTGGACTGAGACCTCCAGGGCAAAGGCAACACAAAGTAAATAAAGGCACTAAGAACAAAATCAAAATTATCTCCTGACTTTTGAGGGGTAGGTATGTGCCAGTTCATTCAGGTGTGCATGGCAATCTAGTCTTCCTGTTAGTTAGAAAAATCTGATGATATTCGCTGAGCATCGGCACTGAGCACTTAATTGCCCTGGTTAGTCAGTGTCTGTTGCCTACCACCTAGTAGTAAAAGAATTTCTTATAAAATGAACTCGGGGCTCAGAAGGTCCATGGCACGCCAGGAGTCACCATGTTCCTGGTGCCAGGAAAACGTGCAAGCCTGGGCTGGGACGTGCAGGGTTCACTCACAGCAGTTTGGCTGGCTGTTCCTACAAATATTGACTCCCTGTCACCAGCAACAGGAATACTGGGAAAGGCTAAATCAAATCTTTATCATCTTCCCAATCCTCAAGAGAGCAGACAATAAATGTTAGTCAGTACAGGAAAGAAATCAAGTATGTAAGAATTTAGGTGGATATATAGTGTTTTAAGTTTCAGTCAGGTTGCAAGGACACAATTTTACCTGAGAAGTGCACATTAAAAGGCAGTGAGCCATCCCTCTAATTTTCTCCTGATTGAGCAATGGAAATACCTACAAAAGGAAAAAAAAAACCACCTCCTGAGAGAAAGATGGAAACCAGATGCCAAGCTCTCTAGCTCCAGTTTGCTTGGTCACTGCCAAGTTTGAGTGGTATTTTGTATGTACCAGGGAGGTCAGCTTATACCTCAGACTATGCCCACACATCCTTGGGGAACTTTGAAATAGCAGAGATAATGTCAGCCCAGTTACCATATGCTTTCAGTCTGCCCAGGCAATGATTGTATAATAATCCCTAACAGAAAACTGAAGACGAGATTTCAAGTGGCTGCCAGAAAACAGTTTTTCACTTGGAGTGGCAACTCTGAATAAGGAAGCATCTGGCACATTTGATCAGACAAAGAAAATTAGGTCACTCAGAAAAATATTTGATGCGCTTCCTGAGGAACATAATACTAAAAATGCATCTATCTAGAATGGCTGCATTTCCTCTTCAGCACTGTTTCTCATATTGTGATGTGTTGTATTGTTCTGAGTAATGGCACTATATTTAGTATCTGTTAAATAGTAGAATAAAGATTATATAACTGATTGTTTTCCCTCTGCTAGTAGTAGGAATCAAAGAGGGCTTTTTTGGCCATGGATTAAAAAAAAAAAAATCAAGGCAGTATAACTGCTTTTGTGCAGTTGACTGCTGGATGTTTTCTATGAGGTTTTTTTAAAAAGTTGTGTTGCATGAAAAAGTAAATTATCTATTTCAGATATTTTTCTTCTGCTGGTTTTAAGAACTTCCCATTTTTTATCATTCCGGTACAGTCAGTGGAGGGACACTTCACCAAAACGATCTCAGAGCTGGAGGAGTACACTGCTTGATGCCCCCTGTCAGGGAGAAGAGGGGAGGGACAGAGTTAAGGGTGTGATCCTTTGCAGGGTGAGGACTAGAATTTCTGCTGACTATTCTTGCCTGGCAATCACATGCCTTCCCTATCCCAGCATGAGACCTTCTTCAAGGTGTTCAGAGTGGTTGGGGAAACAAATACAAACCAACACCAGTATAAGGAGTGTTGAGGTGCTTTGATTACCTCAGTGAAGGGAAGAACCAGAAGCTGAAAAGTCCAAACAATTGCGTTTGTAACACGAAAACATGCAGGGGGACAGGGCTTGGGCTGTTGCTGAATCCTGGCGCCTGGGTTATGTTTTGCAGCAGCCAGCAGTTCAGGGGAGCAGCCCAAGCATTTCAGACAGCTGGCTAGAAGTGAGCTGGTGCTGACTCCAGCACTATTAATCAGCACCTGGGTGGCATGGCTTGTCACTCTCCAGATGAGGGAAAAACAGGACTCCTCAAGACAAGATTTGGCTAGCTGGAGAGTTGGCCTTGCTTGTGGCTTATGGAAAAAAACACACATCTCCAGCATTCTTGCTCCATTTACTTAACTTCCAAGAATCCATCCTCAAAGGAAGTTTTAAAGGCAAAAATCTGGTTAATTAATGTAGATTTTTCCAGCTTCCTAAAACCAGGAATGAAAGCAGTGACCACAGAGTTTTCAGACCCTACAAACTCAAATCTGATTTAATACATAAAGACATGGTTGTTCCTGCATTAATCCTTCCAGATGGTGAATGAATCAGCTTGTGGTATTTTCATTTGATTGTAAAGATGTCAGGTAACCAAAAAGGAGTTCTATGCTGCCATCTCAGCCTAATTTGTGGTAGTGTGGTACCATGACTGGTTTATTCACATCAAATCTATGATCCTTCAAACACTGTCTAAAGAACAAAAGTATTTATACGATATGCATAAAATCTGGTTTTGATTTTCAAAATATTTTAAGCGCAGATGTGAATGTGTCCTTACTTACTGCCATATTTAGTCTTACAAATTTTATCAGCAGTTGGAAGAAAGTTTAATAAGGTAAAAAGCTTGCCCCAGGTCAAGTGGCATGTTATTCAGAAGTGGAATTAAGTTTCAGGAGGTTTCTGCCACTTAATCATAAACTCAGTTCATTGGTCCTACATCTTTACAGATTCTCTCATTCAGTCTTTAGTTTTTACAAGGGTTTAACTGCCCTCATAAATCATAAATGCAAAAGTTTTGAAGGGCTTATTTAATTCAACAGCCTCAGAATGGAGTTTTAGCCTGAAAATGTTCTTTTGAAAATATACAAATTCAAAGCATCTGGTGTAAAAGGTGGCTGAACAAATGGGATGGTCTCAGTTTCCCAGCATCTATCCCATCCTCCCCAGCCTCGAAGAGCTGCTTTTTTCCCCCTCTTGTTCAGACTAAGCACTACTTTTTCAATCCAGATGAGTTATTTCACTCTTTTGATTGTAAAATTGTGTAAATGAGTAAACACTTGCTTTAGTCTGTTTTAGGGTCAGATCCAGTCCACACCAGAGAGGGATTGCCAGGGTGGAATGTCAGTATACAAACTTTTGATACAAGGTCTATTGGCAGATCCACATTTTTACCCCTGGGAGCTGTAGATTGAGAGCAGTTGGGTCAGCTGGCTCAGTGGTCAGGGACTAAGGATTACAGTGAATGGACTGACATCTGCCTGGTGACCTGTCACCAGTGGGGTTCCACTAGAGGGGTTGCCCCTCTGCTCTTCAACATCTTCATAAAGGAGGCCTTTGGAGATGGTGAAGGGCCTTGAGGGGAAGCTGTATGAGGAGTGACTGGGGTCAATTGGCTTGCTCAGCCTGGAGAAGAAGAGACTGAGGGGAAACCTCATGAGGGTCCACAAGCCCAGGCACGGATCTCTCTGGTGATCAGTGGCAGAACATGACAGAACAGCATGAAGCTGAGTCAGGGTAGGTTTGGATCTGATATTAGAGAAAGGTTTTTCACCCAGAAGGTGGTCAGGCACTGGAATAGGCTCTCCAGGGAAGTGGCCATGACACCAAGCCTGACAGCTCGAGAAGTGTTTGGACAATGCTCTCAGGCATATCTTGGGGATGGTTCTGTGCAGGACGAGGATTTGGACATAGATGACCCTTGTGGGTTCCTTCCAGCTCAGGATGTTCTATGATTCTATGAGTGCTCCCATTTCCACTTGAGGGTTGTGAAAGGAGGGCACTGAGCCCCTCAGAGGAGTGCAGGATGGATCTCCCAGTAGGGAAGTAAATATTAATTATTTTTATTGCTATTTATATTTTATCACAAGGCTGTCCCTAACCAGGAATTTATACTAATAGCCATTACTGTTGCAAGCTTTGGAAAGAATCTTTTTCTTTTGCAGCAACTCCAAGAGAATACATCACCGAAAGAAAATGCATTTTATTTTTTCGTTATTCAGTGTTGCATAGAAATGTTTCACTTCTTTCCTCTATTGACCAGAAACCCGCCAAAAAAACAAGTTCAGGGAGCAGATGTCAGCTAATCCCAAAGTCTGTGCTAAGAACACGATGGCAACTCACGGAGAGTTCAACAGAATCTAAATGTCTTGCTGGTTTGGTACAAGATTATGCTTCGAGCAGATAAGCCCCTGCATTTTAACTTGGGAGCTCAAAAGGGATAAATAACATTTCTGGAACCAGCCAGCCAACAAATGGAATTTCTTAGCACAATGTAATCTTGCTGTGGGGGTTTTCTCGGGCATGTGTTTCCTATCGGGTGCTGTTACACTGCTGTGTGTAAAGGGCTTATCTCCAAGCAAAGGTGGTAATGCTCAGCCATTGATACCCCACGACTTATTGAAGTTGTAAGATGGATGAGGAAGGATTAGTTGAGGCGTTTGATTCATAGCTGATACTTTTAAAATAAGTTCAAGGGTGTGACATCACTATTTGTCATAAGTGTTCTTGTTGTGGTAGGGTGTGTACGTGGCAGGAGGGGAGAGGAGCTGTCATCATGTAGATAAGGCAGAGAACTCTAAATCATTAGCAATGAATAATTCACTGCACAGAAGAAAATAACAGACGATGTCAGGCAATGGAGTAGTGCTAGTTCACTTACATCTCTTTCTGTGTCTCTGATGAAAGGTTTTTAACCTTGATTATACCCTGTCTTAACCAGGAGATTTGCTTTCTGTAGGGATGCTCAGCTCCAGGCAAGATAGAAGGATGTTCCCAAATCCAGTAACTGGGTCAAATCTAATTATCATAGACAATTTGCACATTTCATTTATGGTAAAGGGAAATGTGTCTCAAGGTAGGTGAATCCAGTTTGGTTTGACAAAGGCAGACTAAAATAGCTTCTAAACAGAAAGAAAAAGGTCTTTCTGCTAGACCCAATTACTGAAATGAGAAGACAATTTAAAAACCTTCATTCCAAACCAATTTCAGCAATAAAATTAATCAAAGCTGTGACAGACAGTAAATCCCCCTGAATTTCTCCAAAGCCTGGAGTTCCCCTCTTGTCTGAAATGCTGAAAAGTCAACAGGCATCACAGCTGAAGATGAAATGGGAATTTCCTAATTTTTTGTGCAGGACAACAATACGGGATTTTTTTCCTTACAAATGTAACCATCTATCCCACTTGGATGTAGCCTTCAGTTAGGACAAGATTAGAACACTGACAAGGAGTAATTTTTACATGTAATCCAGTTTATTACAAGTTATCAAAGCATTTCAATGTTCTATTTTGAAATAAAAGTAAAAATAGTAGTACTAAAACTAAGCTTCCTGCATTGTCAAGGGAAAAAATAAATTAGCTGTCATCTCTAAACAGATTTGATAAAGTAATACAACCTTAGAGAACATCTCTTCAACAGAACAGCATTTCTGTTTGGAAAAAGGTTGTGCTGTATTTTACAACTTCATTATACCACCCAAAGTTGGAGGTGAGATGACTTTTCATCAATGTCTGTTTTGCACTCTCTCTACATCGTCTTAAATGCAGCCCAGCCAGATGTGAAAATATTATAGAAACTTTCAATGAATGAAATAGATTAAAGAGGTGGGTTTGTTACAGTAGGAAATTTATTTCTGTACATAATTGGTTTCTTTAAGTGACTTTTCTAGAGTACATGTTTGTTGCCTCTCTATCTCCTTTTTCTCTCTGCTTAGCTAAATAATAAATTTTAAATCCCTCATAAAAATGTACACAGCCATAATGACTGGGAATTTTATAACATTTTTAGCACTCACTATGATCAAGCAGCTTTACAGAAAATATCCTGTGCTCTTGAATAAGCAAAATGCAACACATATTCCTAAACATCCCTAAATTTACTATGTTGTGTGTTCTGTTTCTGAAAAGTTACATGGATCTGGAATGTTAGATGTGGAAATGGTTTATGCACAGTGTCTATGTGTATGTGTTCAGTGAGAGCTGGCTCAGTCAATATGTCTGCAGGTTTTCCTCTGCTTCATTTTTTAACTGTAAGGTATTTGTTCCCTAGCACACAGCTGTGATGGAAGTGTTCAAAAGTCAAGTGCTGTAATTCATAATAGAGGCTTTTTGAAAAGAAAGGAAAAAGCGGGGGAGAAGAGAAAGGAAAGTGAGGCAAGGCAAGACAGTGGAGATAAAAATTACATATTATTTCATAAGGGAAGTATGGAGCTGCTGAAAAATCAAAGAGATTGAGGAAAAACTTTTTGGTTTTGTTTTGTTGATGTAAAAAAGAAGGCTAAATCTGGAATCTTATTTCTTTACTTTTAGGTAAAATTCCAAGGATGTTCAGATGCTCTACTTCAGCTTTAGTCCAATTTTAATACCTCACAGTAATTTGTGCGTCCTGACTTCTTTCTTTCTTTCTTGCTTCAAAAAGAAGTGGAAAGGCATCTGGGCAAGCCAGGAGTCTCAGAAGGTATCAGCTCTTTCATTAATTACTTCTTTGCTCTCCCTCTGCTTTATGTTAAAAACAGCCTAGTTGAGGATGTAGAAGTTGTGTCGGCTGCAGTGAAAACGCACTTGTGGGACCCTTTAAACTGTCAGGTTACATCACGTAAACTGAAGGGATCATATTCAAACAATTGTAAAACTATTTTCTTGCCCGAAAGAGCACACCATGATGCCATTTAGCTGGAACCTGAAGCTATGGGTATCCTGCTGTGGTATCATGTGCAGTGAGTGCATGTGATTGCTCTCCTGAGGCATTTGTTACATGCATCTTGTTAACCCTAGTTCAGTCAAAATAACTGCCTTCACTGCTGCTTGACCTATTTTAGCATAATTTAGCCCCAAATGTGGTGGGTTTCAGTTGCAGTAAGTTATTCTGCTGGCATTAATACCATGGGAACTTAAAATGGAACCATAAGGGTTTGAAAATATCAATCTTATTAACTCAACAGTTTGGTTTCAGTAATTTATGCATCTTTCAGAACTGACCTAATACTTAAATGTACATTAGAGAGCAAGTAGTAATCAATCCCAGACTTCTTGTAACAAGCCAGGCTTTTCCCAGGTTTCAGAAAATGGAGCATATTTAAGGGTTTTCTAAGCCTTGTTAATAGCTGCATCTATAGGACTTGTAAAAGTGCTAAAAGTACAAGGAGGATTTACTGCCATTTCTGCAACACCCAGAGTAGAGTTAGATTTATTTAAGAGTTGAGGGCAAGATCCAAATCGCTTCCTTACTGTCTGTGTTGGGACTGAGGCATAATTCAGGCATTTGTTCAGAAGCACCCAAATCCCAGCAGACACTCCTGGCTGACCCAGGACCTCTGTGGGCAGCTGCTGCTGTGACCTGCCTCTCTTGCTTGCATGGGACACCCACTCATACCCAAGCCCAAGAGCTGTAGCAGTGAGGGACACACCTGCATAAACATCCAGACAAAGTCCCCAATAAAAAATCTCTGGGAAAGAAGTTGGAATCCACCAACCCCAGTACATGGGCTTACCACCACACTAAAGATGAAGCAGAGCAAACACAGGAGGAAAGTGCTGTGCTGGATGACTCATGTGTAAGGGCTGCTATATTAAAAAGGGGCAGAAAGAAGGTCCCAGACCCACTTCAAGAGTGTTTCTGATTTTTCCTGGTAACTGTTGCATGAAGGCTGCAAAGACCAAGAACCTCCCAGCTGAGAGTTGTGATCAATGCACCTCCCCAGCTCCTAGAAGATGATGGGGAGCAGCTGTGCCTGCAATGCCCAGTCCCTGGTTATGTGTTTCACCCCCCCAGCTCCTTTGACTGGAAAAGGCATGAAGTCCTGGGTTTCACACAAACAAAAACTCATCACAGTCCTGCTCAGAGGCATGCAGCGGCACCAGGACTCACCAGTGCCTTTCAGGTAAGGGGGGTCTGCACAGTCCAGATTCTGGAAGGTGAAGGAGGTAGGTTATCAGTTAACAATCAGGCCCCTGAGCTACAGAGGAGGGTCTCTAGATCATCATTAGCATCTCAGCAATTCTAACAAAGAAGGTTTCTGGAGAGCCTTTATGCCTCAGTTACCCTTCCCACTGCCAGAGTTGAGTACCTCACTGCCAGACTGGTAACAGTACCTCTGCTGGGGCCAGCAACTATTGCTGAGACATCACAAAATCTCAGCCTGACAGTTAAAGTACAGATCTGCAGCACACACTAAAACTTGGTTGAGGAATGTGCTTTTTAACTAATAAAACTGCTGTGTGCTTAAGGTTAAGCACATACTTTTAGATGTTGCTGAAATGGGGTCAAAGAATACAGCTCTCCCTCCTTGCTTCAGGAATTGTTGTACAGTAAGTTTTTGTGACCTAAATATTGTGGCCTCTGCTGACACTTCATGTGATAAGGCAAAATCCATTTTAGAAATTCTAAGGGTGACATATTCAGTGGTGGAGACAGACAGGAGACAGAGTTAGCCACTACTGGGACTACTCCTTCCTTCCCTTGGGCTTAAATTAGCAAGACATAATTTAAGGTTTGGGCTTGGAACCTTTTAGCAAGGGGTGTAAATTCTGGATTTTCACCTGCAGTCTCCTGTGTGAGCTCTGTGACTGACAGGGATGCCTACAACACATTTTCAGGTGCAGCAGAGGACTCGTGGTCCCAAATGCACATCCTCAGAAGTGAAGGTCCAGCCCAGGCCAGGTTCAGAGGAGGGAGAAGGAACCAGAGCAGGGCTCAGCAAAGCACACAGCAGAAGGGATCTGCAGGAACTTTACGTGAAGTCGAACTTCACTTGCCTTGTCAGCCTGCTCTGAGTGACTCACTGAAGGTGCTGAACAGACTAACGAGTGGGAGGAGGAAACAGGGCTGGGGGAGAGGAAGAAAGGGAGACAGGCACTAAGATGAAACTAGGAACATTGATATATGACCAAAAAAAAAAGAAGAAGAGAGGCTGTTTTTTAGAAAGTTGCACTACTCTTTCCACTAGTCCTTTTCCAACTCTAATGTGAGTGGCATAGAATCCAACATCTCCAAGATCTGAGGAAGAAAAAAGAAGTATGAATAGCTAAAGTGAGATGATATCACTTGTAACCTGATACTTATGATGAAACTCCAGGAGTTTGATTTATTCAGCTGTCACTTACTGTTCATCCCAAGCATAACAGAGGACATGTTGGAAGTAAAACCTTTATTTAGGGTTTGTTAGCATGATTCAATTTTTTACTGGCCTTCTGGGAGTTATCTTTCATCTTTGGGCAGTTATCATTGCTACGAGGAAAAGAGATTTTTCTTCTTTTTTTTCCTTGCTAGCTCCTAGTGCAAGGTTGTTATTAAGTAAATGGGAATTTGAGTTTGCTGGGGTATGTGCTGGGATGTCCTGACTTGTGATGGGCGATACTGCAGTGCTGGTTTTTTTAGAGGATCAGTGCTATAGGGCAGAAGTGACTCTTTTGGGCATCTCTCCTTTGAAGATACTGCAGAAGAGCAAGTATGCTTAACACCAAACCAGATTCTTTATTCTTATTGAAGACAGGGTATTTTACTTAGAGAACTGTGACAGCACAGGGTCACACAGTGTCTCTAAAGACCAAAAGTAATGTTTATTACTTTTCCTGAAGAGGCTCCCTGTATCTCAACCTGCCTGTGTTCTCTTCATCCTTTCCCTGCCCCATCCTACTTTCAGTCTCGCCTGGATCTCCTGAGAGCTGTTTCTCATCAGAGCCTCAGTTTGCCAAACTCTGCATTGGTGGTGTGATGTACACAAACGAAGATTTCTTCGAGATAATTGTCTTCATTCAAGGAGTAATTTGAGATTTATATCCTGATGTCCATAAATAAAAGGCCACAAAAGTCGGTGGTCTGTACCCGTGGCCCCGGATGAGCCCGAGGGGATTGCTGTCTCCAGTGAGACTCCTGCAGGGCAGTCACTGAGTGTCTGTCTGAAGTGGTTTTTCCATCCAAAGAAGGGCTGACGTGAAGGTACATCAAAGAAAACAATGAATGCCTCCTGCTCTGACCTACATATTTCATTCTGAGAGACTCAACTACATTTGCTAGAGCACTTGGAACAACTGTTATCTTTTAGAAATGAAAAGTCATTTCTCCAGGGAATAGCATGGGGTGGGGCGGGGGGGGACAACACTGTAGTGGCTTGCTAGGGTGCAGAACATTTAAACTCTGCTGTATTGATTGTAGTTTATGATTGAATGTAATCATTACTGTGTCTATATTTTTCTGTTTCAATGAAACCATCAGGCAGTGAGTCACGCTGTGCATGTAACCCGGAGGAAAGTGCAAAGAGGCTGCTGAGGAGTAGCAGTACAAAAATACCATTGGCATCTTTTCCCTAGGAGAGCAGGGCTCTGGACATTTTCCACAGTCTATTGCTGTTTTTCTTTTACATGCATTTGCTGCTAAAATGTGTAATAGAATTGAGGACACGGTTGTGAGTAAAGAGTCTTCTCGCACATGCTGTTCCATAATTAAAGAACAGCTATAATAGAAATCCTGCTTTGCTTCCTTTCCTTTTTTTTCCTTTTTTTTCTTTTTTTTTTTTGCATTAATGAGCTCAAATTCTTATAGGCATTAAAAGGGCATATGCTTTTCTTCTAATTTAGAGATTAAAAAATCTCACAGCAGATCAAGAGGAAGGCTGCAGTTTGAACTCTTTAGTGAAAGAAGATGCGCTGTCATTAGCAACAAAACAATTTTAATTAGCCTGGTCCTGGATTTGTGGTAACACATGCCAAAAGGATGGTAATTTGGAAGAATGGAGATACTAACCTCTTGGTTTAGTACAGAGGGTTCAACTCCATAATAAATGAGCACCCTTCAAAATATTTTAATTGCAGTTTTTAGTTACCTGGATTTTAGATAACATTTTTGTTGTTGGGTTTGGTTTTTTTCCACTGAAGATAGTAAAATCCAATTTGGGAATTCTCTCCTCTTCCCTAGAATTTGGCTTCTTTCAGTCCCATTTGTGGATGGAGCATATTTTTATTAAGCTAAAGAGAAGAAACTCATCCTTATTAGCAATGCCTCATTGCATTAGAAATCAGGGTCTGTGGCTATCAACCTGTGGAGACACAGTGGGAAGACATGATTGCAGTTTGATTCAGCTGTGCCAGGCACTGAGTAAAGATTATGCACTCAGACAGGAGCCCTGTCTCAGAGCACAAGTGAAGAACACCATTCTAACTGCACAGAGCATGGTCGTGCCAGCATGACAGCAATGGCAGCAGAGCCTTCTTTCGTGGTTTGAAATGTCATCTCTGTTGAGTTAAAAAACAGAGGATTTTTAAGGGAGTTTCCCAAAAACCACTTCTCTGGGACATGATACATGCCAAAACCACCCCAGCAACTGCATGCTGCAGCACAGTGGCTTGCTTTCTGCCCCAGCAGAGCCTGGAAGGATTTTAAAGAGAAATGCTAATTGCAGCACAGGGTAACTGCATACTGGAGCTGGCTAACATATACGTCCCAATTTCTCATCCCCCTGCCTGCCAACTTCTATCTGATGTGGTTAATGGAAAGCAGATGCAGAGCTACTTTAATGGTGCCCCGCAGTGCTCTTTCTGGGCCTCCCACCCCACAACTTCCCGGCTGAGGGGATGTGTTAGAATCACAGAACTGTGTGGGTTGGAAGGAAACATACAGATTATTTAGTGACAACCCCCCTGCCGTGGGTAGGGGCACCTACCACTGGACCCCATTGCTCAAAGCCCCATCCAACCTGGCCTTGAACAGTTTCAGGGATGAGGTATCCACGGCTTCTCTGGGCAACCTGTTCCAGTGTCTTACCCTCCTCACAGTAAAAAATGTCTTCCTACTATCCAGTCCAAACCTCCCTTCTTTCAGTTTAAAGCCATTCTCCCTTGTCCTATCACTATATGCCTTTGTACCATGTACTACTTCTCCAGCTCTCTTGCAGGCCCCTTTAGGTGCTGGAAGGTGTATAAGGTCTCCCTGCACCCTTCTCTTCTCCAGGCTAAACTGCTCCAAATCCCTCAGCCTTTTCTTTGTAGGAGAGCTGCTCCAGCCCTCTGATCATCTTTGTGGCCATCCTCTGGACTCTCTTCAAGAGATTCACCTCCTTCTTATGCCGGGCACCCCAGAGCTAGGAAGGATGAGATTTGTGCACGTGTTCATGGCCATGGTGCCAAACCCTCACACTTCCCTCCTGCACTGCCCTGCTAAATGAAACTCTCCATGGCAGGAGAAGGGGACACCACTGGAGAGCACCTGCCTGCTGATGTCTGGTGCACATGTCTGTAGTGCACCTCTGCGTGGTGGCTCTGGCCACTGCCACCACTCTTGGGTGTCCAGCCCATCCCACTGCCCCTCCTGGCAGCTGGCACCCAGTCCTGCAAGGGGGCTACACCACAGGGCTGCAGGAATGCAGGAGAGGCAGGACTCTCGCCAAGGCATCCCAGGCTTCAACTTCGTAGCCAAGTCAGTGTTTAATTTCTTCTTTTTCTAAGAAAAGAGAAAAGAATCTCTAGTCCTAGGGGCATCTTCAGGAGGAGCAGGCGCTCAGGAGCCCCTGCAGGTTGACAAAGCCTCTTTAAATATTTAATTTCTCTTGAGGTGTGATATGTTTTTCTGTCTCCTGGGAGACTATTAATTTGTGCCTTTTTGTTTCCTGAGGGACACTTTACTCTTCTGGCTTTCAAGTCCATTTTTGGTATTCTGTCACATATTGGTGTGTACTGTGAGGGGATCTTGTCAGCGGAGACAAAATAGACTCTGCAAGTCTAGCAGGGGTAACACTGCTGGTGTTTCACATTATTTGCTTTGGTGAGGGTCTTCACCATGTTACTGAACTCAGAAAACCCAAGCAGGCATTGGGTTTTCACCCTCTTTATTCCAGCAGAGCAGTGAAAGGTGGCATTTTGGCACAATGTGTGGTTAAATCAGATTATATGACTTGGAAACAGAGGTAAACATGAGGAATTTTTTTAGGAAAATCACTAGATGAGAAGGAGGTCCTTCAAAAGAAGGGTCTTTTTCTTAATGTCTGTGAAGAAAACAAACATAGCCAGTTGCTGATAGCCGAGCAAAAGGCTTTGACCCAGAGGTTTTGCAGAAAGAGGGGCTGGCTTTTCGATAGCAACATCTTGCTAGGTTGTTGAATCCTATGTTGCATGGAAACAGCATGAAACAGAAACACAAGCACAGAAATCAGACAAGTTGCTTAAAAATGAATGGAGAAATGTTTCTTGTTTCTTTATGCTGGGGCAAAAGTACATTTTACATCTGTCACATGTGCCACTAACCCCAGGGGTGGCCCAGGCAACCTCCCAGTGTCACCAGCTTCCTCCCTGTCCGGGCTGGCAGTCAGAAACCTTGTTCTCCTGCCAGTACACAGAGCACATTTGAGCTACTTGTCATTGCTATGGCAGAAACCCCAGAATGTCAGCATAAAAGTAATTTTTTTCCTCTGTGGAACTATATTTTGAAGAGATTTTTGAAACTTACTGGAAAAATACTTCCACCTTGAAGAAGCAAATGAATGGTAGTAGTCTACATACTTACACAGACAGCTGTTACCTATTTTATTAGTCAGTGCTTGGATCTCAGAATCAAAATCTGAAATTCATCAACATTGGCAACACCCTACAGTGTCTTCCCAAGAAATGAATACTTCTGACCATAGGCATTTTGAAGCAACTTTGATATTGGCATTAGGTTGCTGTTCAGAATTATTTATTTGGGAGGAGATTTCACAAAACTCCTTCCTTTGTTAAATAGCAACGTAACATATCAAAACACAGGCATTTGGATCTAATTAACAATAGCAAGATTTTTCTTCATGAAGAAAACAGAGAACCACTTTGGCCCACATTGTTGTTCCTGCTGATGGGTTAGTTGTTAGGAAATAATTTCTAGCATCTTCTTCTCTTTGCATTTTTATTTTGTGTACCATCTTCTGGCAAAGGCACCATATGGGGCAGTCTTTAAGCCTTTTCAAAATACAGGCAAATGCTCCTTTTTTTCCTGAAGTTGCATACTAAATTATAACAGGGAGCTATTTCATTTTCCACTCATTTGTCTCAGAGAAATAAACATTACAAAATCAGAAGTAATTCATAATCTCCAGACAACAATGTTATACTTAATATGAGGGAAAATATTTTCCATCTATGTTACTGCCACACAGCTCTCCCAAAGAGCACTTGGTGTTTAACTCTGATATTACAGTAAAGCCTAACTTTCAGCCCAGATTTCAGGAAATCTGAGATGATCAGGAAAATACTCTGGAAAGTATAGTCATGTACCCCAGAATATCAATTTCTCTACTAGAATAGCAAAATACATCCATAGCTGGGATTTTCCAGCTATGCATTATTGACATGTGCCTGGATTTGTGGACATACATGTACGTAACGTTCTGGCTCCCCTTTAATGCTGAATTTCCTGACAGATGGACAATGACTACTCCTATCTCCAGGTGCTTTGATACATGTGCTACAGAGATATTTCAGTAAATTAGGAGAGGCTAATTTTCAAACACCTCACACAAACTGTGAATTTTTGCACGTCTACACAGCATCCTCAGCTGTGAGAAGAGTGGTTGAAAACTGAACTATGGACAAATAACCAGTGAGGCTGGGAGCACGTCCTTCTAACAACACTTTCCTGGTTCAAAACAAGGGAACTGGCTCTGGCACCACTGTGCACCAGCACATTGGAAGCGTTTCAGGGATCTGCTGAACTCCTTCCCACTTTTGGAAGTTCTCTGTCCAAAGTGGAGTCAATGGCCTCTGTTGCATCTCTTCTCTGTGACTGAAGCCCAGTGGCAAGTATTGCTGTCCTTCAGCTGGCCACTGCCAGCCCCTGGGAGTCAGCTCTCTGGGCAGATGTCTTTTTGCCCTTGTGTCAGTGACATGGCATTTTCAACAGGATTGTTTGTTTTCATTTAAATGTTCCTTTAAAATGCATATTTGTTTCTCTTACCTTATGAAAGGAAAGCTTGGCCCCTCTTTTTTATCACTTAGAAAGATTAAATTAGCTTCTCAGCTGATGGTAGACAAGATGTACTTCATATTCCACAGGCAATCTGACTACAAGGCCTGAACTGAGCAAGAGTAATTCAATTGACTCTACTCAAGCTGCACTAACTTACACCAACTATAAATTAATCTTTTCTTGTGAAATATGTCTAGGAGTGACCTTGCAGTATCCAACTGACTGAACTAATTCTGGGCAGCATCTCATCCTTAAAGTAATATAGAAGCCCTTTTTAGGAAATTAGCCAAAACTTTGCATTTTCTCCTGTAAAGTATAGGTCAAAGGACAGCACTGCAAGAAAGATGATGGCAGAATTAGGCCAATCTCTTACACAATCCACATACTAAGTACATTTATCTATGATACAGATGATGAAAATATAGTATTTTCACATAATTTTTCTCTCTTCTCCTTGCTTGTTCCTGTCTTTTCACAGTATTTTTTATTCCCTTTTCTGCACAAAAGCCTACTCTGTACAGTTTATTAATATGAAATACCACAGAAGATGAAAGATACAGAAGGCTGCATGAAGACTGTGAATCAGTAAGAGAGATCTTTGCATCTTCTTCTTAAGGCACCCACGTTTTGCCTATTTGTGCAGGGTCACAGCTGTTGACAGGACAGCCAGTGTTACTGCAGACATCATGCTGGAGGACTGGGTGCTGTCCTACCCAGGCAAGGGAAGGCAAAAATGAGTGCAGAAAATTTTCTATAAGGGGCACTCGATTTCACCCTATGAACTGGGGCTCAGGCCAACCAAACCCGGCCATGCCATGCTGCCTGCAGTTTCTTTGCCACCACCATGCAAATCCATATTCATGGGATCATTCAAACTGGAACGTTATTGTGCTATTTGGGACTGCAATGGCAAAGGCCCCAGTCAGCATGAAGCCTCCTGGTCTTCCTATGCCAACATGATTCTGTGATTTTATTCTATGATTCTTTGACTAAGTGTCCCTTTGATGGAAAGTTAAACCAATATTCCCTATCCGCCCTGTCTACCTGGCAAATGCAATCAGAGCTCTTTACTAAAGTAAATAACTGAATACATTTGCCTTAAGCTACCCTTAGCACCTTTTTAATCAGGGAAAGAAAGCACTTACAGCAATTAAAGCAAAAGTCAATGTGTAAAAATCAGCTTTTAAATTAGTTTCTCTTCACTGTCAATTATTTTTAAAACATTTTTGACTGCTTAAATTAATTCCAATTTGAATTCAAGACACACATTGCCACAGAATGAAATTCAGGACATCATTTTTTTCTCCTCACTACTGAGCTTTACAGTCATATCTTTTCTCTTTAATTTTTTTCTGCTTCTCTTGACTCATCGCTAATGAAAGTTCTAAATATAGGTATGACTAACAATGCAAACTTTAGAAACTGTATGTAAACTACCACAAGAAAAACAGATCAGAGAGTTATGCTCACCAGAAATTCAAACAACTGTTGCCAACCACTACATGCAAGTGATGATTACTGCATTTTTCTCATTAGAAAGGCAGCTGTCATATAGCTTACGGTTTGGACAGAAAGAAATAAGTTAGCATATTGCTTAAGAGCTGTCTGCTAAATCCTTGCTCTATTTTGCCAAAAATACACTAGAACACAAAATCCTTCATTCTGCAGAATAATAAATGTCATGTTTCCATTTCCCAGTGTCTTGTCAGATTGTTTAAGATAATCAGGATCAAATAAGACAAACACAATGAGTTTCGGACCTCAGACTTCAGAGCAGTGGTGTTGACACTCCAAAGACAAGTGACAAACCAAGCAAAGACTAAATGCTTGGTACTGTTGCTTAACCTATCACAAAGATACAGTTTTTATCTTTTAATCCTGTTTTTTGACAAGATCTACCAATACAACCTGAGACCACCACCATCAGACAGTAACTCTCAAAGACTCTGGCAGGCATACAGTCAGGACCAATAGTAATAGAAATTATTTGGCATGCCCAAGTAGAGACATCTGAATCAGATGGGCAACCAAACATCCCTGGAGATGTTTTGGGCTGGAAACCCCAGATAAAACACAAGCTGATCAACCACCAGCTGATATTTAATAGTACTACTGCTACTCCTACTCCTAGTAATAACAATGATGGTGCTAATGGGATAATGCCAAAGGACATTCACCACTGAACTCCTTTTCCCTCAGTCATTCTCTGGCTGTAATTCCCCTGTGTTCAGGTCCATTTTGCCCAGTATCTGACAGTCCAGATTATCTGAGTATTTTTTTAGAACATCTGGTACATGGGTTGCCTATGATTAAGACCATTCCTACACAATTTCAATACATAGTTGGACAGGAACAATCAGGGCTGATTATTTCTAGCATGTAGGGTAATTAAGTATTCTGTGTTATTAAATGCAATTTATTACCACCAAATTGCTTGAAGAAGTAAAAACTAAGGTGAAGATAGCTTGACCAACATCTAACCAGTGTTCATGCCATATTTAGCAAATTCAGTGATGCTGAATTTAAGAGAGTTCTACCATCTTCTGTGGGCTTTCACTGGAGTCTTCTTTTCTGTCCTATCTTATTGTCAGCACATTCAGCACTGAATTATCTGAACCCATAAGGCTAGCTTTGAAGAAATCTGTCAGTTTGAGATGAGATACTCACTGAGATTTTCAAAAGAGCTTATGTGTTTTTTTACCTTGGCGTTTATAAAACTGCCACGTTGATGAGAACGATTCCCCAAGTTTTGCTGTGCCATATGGTCCATGTGCTGTTAGGAGGCCATCTACTGTGTTTCCTTGTTAGTCATTCAACTACATATTGCGTCCATCTGCAACTCTCATATGTAGTTTCACTGTAATTGCCCTTTTCATAGTGCATTTCATTCTGCTTCGTGCTGGCTTGTGATAATGTTCTTTCCAAGACATGCTTCACCAAACCCTTTTTGAAAGGTGGAGTAGTGCCGTGCTGAATGGCAGGGTCGATGCAGGCACAGACTGCAGCTCTGATGTAAAGGAGGAAGGGTATGGGTGCTCATCTTGGGGATGAAGAAAGACATTACTTTCCTTGCTCTCCTTCCCCTCAATCCTCAGCAAAGCATTTCAGCTGTTCCAGAGAAGCAAAGGGTCTCCTCAGCCAGCTGGGCTTGCATTACTCTTTCATTCCCCACTCTTTGCCACACTTCAGAAGCTTTTTCCCAGCTCTGTGTCTCCTGAAGAGTCTTTAAGAAAACTGTCCTCAGCCATTACCTCATCGTATCCTTAAAGACCCCTGGAAGCAGCCGTAAGAGTGGTATTTGTGACTGTTCATAGCCCACAACAGATCCTGCAGCCAGATAACTGTGCTGTGATCACACCACAGGCTCCAACCTGGGCAGGAGCAGCCAGTGTGAAGGTCGTACACTGCACTCTGGTGTCAGCAGAGTGAGCAGGAGGCACCTTCCCCTCTGCCAGTGCTCGACAAATCCTCCAGCACAGTGCTGGCTTTTGGGATAATTCGAGGCTGACACAATTTGTATTCCCTTAAAGACCTCATTACACATATTGCTCATTTAACCTTTAAAAAAGATGGAAGAAAGTGTGCCAATGGATTCTGGCTGATAAATATCTAAATTAAGTAAATTTAATTAAAAACTGTTGTAAATGTCATCTAATCTGTGGATGCTGCGAAAATTATGGTTGTAGCTTTGAACCAGTTTCAAAATGTATAAGGATCTTCTTACACAATTTTCTACAGAATATTTTTTTCTTCTTGGTTTCAGGAGAACAGTTAAATTGACTTAATTTTATTGCTCAGTAAAAATATTGAACTCAAAACTTGGAGAACTTTCTTGCATCTTGTTACTGCCAGGTGATGCTGGCTGGAACACTGGTTTCTTTCAAAAGCCATTAAGTGTTATTTTGCCAGATAAAAGATGGGGAAGGAAAGAAAGATATGTGCTAAGTTTCATCTAGGGAATCCTACTTTTGAGTACACAGGAAATAAAAAGATCAATGCATTTTTTTTCAGCTTCTATTCTGGCCACATTGTGCTGTTTGGGTGAAAACACCCTCAGCCCCAAAGTTACTTTAGTGCACACCAGTGACAGCTACTCAGTGGGGAACACTGAGTTTGATGAATTTAACAAAATCTTGTTGGCTGACCTTTCCGTGCTGGAGACATGATTTCATTTCTGTTGTCTGAAAATGAGCACCAACAAGACAAGTTATTTCCATGTCTCAGCTGGAATATCACAGTCTTAATGTGTTTCCAAGTATTTCTTTATCTGTATAATGCTATGACTTTCAGATCTATCTAAGAACAATAACTTTTTTTTTCCCTTTCTGCTTTCTTCGTGTACTAGCAAAAAGTCAGCTTATTTTGATCTATTTTTTTCCAGTCACTCTGTATGCTGCAAATACCAATCTAAAAATCCCCTGCTTCTTGGAACAGCGAGGTAGGAAAGCTCCCAGAGATGTATTTCCAAACCAGTGCTGAGGCACATGCAGAAACTGGTTCAAGACCTAGTTCCCAAGTAGTATCCACAATATGTAGGACCTCAGACAGACAAACTGAGTGGAGTACTGGTGATCCAAATTCAGTATTTCATTCCAGTCACCTTCTGACATTGCTGCCAACCTTGTTCTTCTGGTTTAATCATTCTTCTGATGTCATTAAAATTTAAAAGCCTGATTCTACTGTAAAGGGCTGGGGTTTTCTTTTTGGTTTGTTCTTCATAAAGGCAAAGGGGATCACTCAACAGATGATTTGTGCAGAGGGTAACCTGGCAAAGCCACACCAGCAGAATTGGTGGGCCCCAGGACTGATCAGCATCCAGGAAAGGAGTAACCAGCAGCTACAGTAGGGCAGAACAGGTAACCCACACCAGCAACAGGAACAGCTTATCAGACCATGCTTTTAAACTCACTGTCCTCTGTGGAGGTGTCAAACCCAAACGCCTATTTTCCTAAGACCTACACTGATGTAAGACAGGCATGTCTGAGAGGATTCCAAGAAGCAATAAGTGTCTAGGAGCCCTTGGTGCTTTTGCTAATATTCCCCTGCAATTGCACCCTTCAGTGGGGTGGCTTATAAGTTCCAAAGAAATGCAAAAAAGTGTAAAAAATGTTCAGAAAATTCAAAATATTCAAATCACTGTTCAGTAGGTCACAGGTCAACCTCTACCACCGTTTGAAATAGACTTTCATCTTACTTAATAACTCATCTTTTGAAGAGTTTTGAAACCTTTCTTTTCTGCCAGAGAACAGATTTGGCTCTAAGGAACATTTATGTTTTTATTGCTTTTTGTTCAGTTAGTACAAAGCAATGTACCAATTCTGCTCCCAGTGAAGTCAGTGACACAAGTAAAACTGATGGAACAAATTCAATAAAAGGTGAAATAATACAGCTAATACAAGCATGGACGTACAAAAACTTCTGGTTTGGATTAATCCTGTTTTTGGACAAGGAGAGAGGAGCAAGGACAATGTTCCCCTCTTAAAGTTCAGATCTCAGGTCTTTATGAGTATGCTTATTTCAGAGAGAATTCCTTTCTGCCTTTTTTTCTTGTTATCTCCTATGCAGGGATGAGCAATTGGTTTTCCAGTTTTAGCTGAGGATTACTATAGCAGGTACAATATGGAAAAAAAGGGTGTAAGGTAGATTGATTTCTATTTGCAACGTATTTTCAGCTTTGCCTATGGCTTACTCTTGAGACCTTATTTCTTTATTTTATACCCTACTACCTTTCATATCCCTCAGCTAAAAATAGACTTTACCTAGAAAAAAAGTCCTGCTAGCAGTTCCAGATCTAGATAGTATATACATCCCAGCTGACTTCAGGATCTCCTCAGACTACATGTTTCTCTATTCCTCTTGCTAACACTGCCTTTCTTATAATTTCCTGCTCTCTGAGCTTTCCTTGGGAGCCAATAGTTATGACCTTGCACATGGCTCTTTGTCCCCAGCTGTGCCTTCACCCAGACCCTTTGCCTCAGGAAGACATTTCCAGGCAGGTGCTCCTTGCAAAGCTGGGATCTGGCTCCTGGTGGTCTTCAAGGCACAGCCAAGAACAGGCCTCAGTGACAAGACCTGGTTGATCTTGCTCAGCTCTTGGAGCAAGGGCAGCAGGATCCCACAGCTCTGTATCCTCCTCTGCCAGCTCAGCCCTCCTCTGGCTGGTGCTGCATGGGGGAAGACCCGGGGGAAAGGACAGGACATGAGCCAGGGAGCAAAATCTGCCCCATGCTTGCTGGCATGTCCACGTGCTTCCCAGATCAGCATGCAGGAAATCCCAGTGCTGTAAGTAGGACTCAATTCCTTCTCCAAAACCTGATTCCATGGAAGACTCCCATAGAAACTGTTGGGCCAGTTTGGGAGAATAAGCTCTATCCATGTTAGCAATAGCTTTTAACACTGAGATGTACGAGGGCAAATAACGTGTGTAACGCCAACTCTTCCTGTCTGAATTTCCATAGATACTATTCTGGTGTTCAACAGAGCAGAACATCCAAGTGAATTAGACTAAAAACCACAATTCTTTAACATTAATTTGCTCATATTTTCTTGCTGCCTTCTTCCTTTTTGAAAAAAAACCCAACAAAACAAACCCAAACCCAAAGACAACTATTTTCCCTCCTCAACATTCACACAAAGTCACTGAGCTGATTCCTGTACATGCACAGCCAGCAACAAAAGTGGCAGGTGATCCTCACATTCTCCTGCTTGCAAGATGCCTATCATATTGCACCCTTAAAGCCCATGAGCTTTTCCGCTGAGCTGGACACCCAGCATTGTCACTTCTAAAATATTTGTGAGTGCTACAGGATTTTCTAGGGAAAGATTTCTTGAGGCAAGATTTAGTCAAATTTAATCCAAGTCACTCGGTGCAGCTCCATTTGTGAGGAACAGCTCCTGTGCTTGAGAAGAGCCCGTCACTGTGTTTTGCCTCACAATGCTACAGAGCACAGTAACAACAACATTAAACTCAATACCCTGAAGGGGCAGTTGTAGTCAAGGGTCACATTTTCCTTCATTCCAATTAACCTACTTGTCATATTGGATGGTAGATGCACTCTGCAAACTGCCCTCAAGTGTTTCTCATGCTCTTTTAGTAATAGAAAGTGGGGAGAAATAAAATAGTTCATGCTTTGCTGTTTGACTTGTCCTTGGTATTTTATCTTATTGGGAAATGCAAAGAAATAAATACTATTGTAAAGATTTTGAGTGTCTGAAAGCACAAACAGGCTCCTGAATTGTGCAGTATGCCCAGAATACCAGTGCTGGCAACGCCAGTCCCAGAGAGAAGAGGAACCAGACCCTTTGGTTGCTGACCAGATTTTGCTCAGCCCATCTGCTTTCATGTCAAATAAGAGTTGTGGTGGATGCCAGGTACCCACCAAGGCCATTAAATATCTTTCTCTCCTCAGATGGACACGGGAGAGAAAATATAATAAAAGGCTTGTGATCAGTAAGGACAGAGAGGGATCACTCACTAATTACTTTCACAGGCAAAACAGACTCAACTTGGGGAAAAATTAATTTATTATCAATTAAATAAGAATAGGATAATGAGAAATAAACCCAAATTTTAAAAACAGCTTCCCTCCCTACCCCTCTCTTCTTCCTGGACTTCACTTAATCCAGAATTCTCTGCCTCCTTCCCATCAGTGGTGCAGTGCAATGGCGAGGTTACAGTGAGTACATCACACATTGTTTCTGATATTCATTTTTCCTCAGGGGCAGGACTTCTCACACTTTTCCCCTTCTCCAGCATGTCGCTCCCACAGGAGACAGTCCTCCATGAATTTTTAACACCTCAGTCATTCCCACAGGCTGCAGTTCTTTACAAACTGCCCCAGTGAGGCTTCTTTCCATGGGGTGCAGTCCTTTAGGAACAGACTGCTGGAACAGGGTCACAAGCCACAGAACCATTAAGGTTGCAAGCAATTGTTCAACTGTCAACCCAGCATCACCAAAATCACCCTTAAACCATATCCCAAGTACCACATCCAGACACCTCTTGAACACTTCCAGAAGTGGTGGTTCCACCATTTCTCTGAGCAATTTCTTCTGCTGCCTAATCACTCTTTCAGTGAAATTTTTTTTCTAATTTCTAATCTGAACCTGCTTTGCCTCAACTTAAGGCCATTTCCTCATGTCCTTCCACCTGAAACATGGCAGAAGAGACTGACTGCCACCTCACTACAAGCTCCTTTCAGGTAGTTTTAGAGGGCAATGAGGCCCCCTTTGAGCCTTCTCTCCTCCAGACTAAAGAACCCCAGTTCCCTCAGCCACTCCTCATGTTTTCTAGACCCTTCACCGCCTCTGCTGTGCTTCTCTGGACGTGCTCCAGTATCTCAATGTCTGTCTTGAAGTTAGGTGCCCAAAGTTGGACACAGGAGGTGTCACTAGTGCTGGGTACAGGGGGATAATAATCCCTGTCCTGGTCCTGCTGGCCACACTACTTCTGATAAAGGCCAGGATGCCATGGCCAGCGTGGCTCATGTTCAGATACTGTCAACCAGCACATCAGACATGATGTTCCTTCAAGGTTCTCCAGCATTGTTTCTAGGTGGGTAGGAAAGGCAATGTACAAATTCGTATGAAGCACATCAGAAAGTGTGAAGAACACTGTTCTAGAGTGTATATTTGCAGCTACCCTGTTTCTTCCAAGTTTGCATCTTGAAAAATGAGTCTCCTCGAGCCAGTTCTCATAAGCTCTTGGGGATATATTTCACACCCAAGATACTTCAGCTAATGTTCTTTATTTTCTGGATTTGGTTTTGCAGGGTAACCAGTAATGACCTATACCCCTTTTCAGCTAATTAATTCCATAAATACAGGCAGGAAGTATTTTGTGCCTATTTCTCCCTACTAAATTGAATGTATTACTTTTGGGAAAGAGTTCTATCCACTTGTCAGAGGTACCTCATTCACCACTTTATTTCACAGGCATAATGAAGTACTCCTGAGCTATGCAAGGGCCCTATCAAGCCAAAAGACAGCAGTAGATGTTTGTGGAGACCAGAAATCTCCCCTTTCTTGGCAACCCAGTGGTTTGTAAGCTGCATATGCACCAAATCACTACCCTCACCACTGCAAAGCTGTGCTCCAGCCTGCACCAGCAGTGGAGCCACAGCCTGTCCCTGAAGAGTCCGTCTTGGTTCTCACTCACACCTCAGAGCACCCAGTGCTGTCATTGATGCCTTTGGTATCTTGAATTGCTTTTGACAGCGTGCTGTAGGTTCACTGGACATCTCTATGAAGTTTAGTGATTTAGGCAATTAAACTATGAATAAATTTCAGTTCTCCAGTTTTCCAGGCATGTTTGTGTCTCATGCTGGTTAGAACAAGCATATGCAGCAGGACCAGCAAGCTTATGTGACTTCCCCATATGCCTTGCTGTGTTGATTTCTCTCTTGCTTGTTTTTATGTGGAGTTTGGCACTTTTAGCATTTCCATGCTACAGTTTTATTGTTAACTTTTCCTGCTTGAGTTAATTGAAAGCTATAAAGCACCTGAAATGCCTCAGAGGCTTCCACTGTCAATAGTGAGATGAGCTTTTCTCACATCTTCAATTTCCTAGGAACATTTTGTTTGTACATACAGAATAAAATGCAGCTGGAACTTTGCTTGTTTTTTCCCCCTCTGTTTCCAGATGGTTTTGAGCTCAGGTGAAGATTTAAACCGCTCCAGTAATCCGTAAAATGCAAAAATATCTCAACAAAATATTTGATAATGTGAGACACTGAGACATCTCTCTGAAACCAATCTCTGTGCTGCAGCAAGGATATTTCACTGATATTTCCAGACAGAAGGGACATGGCTTTTCCCAGTTGTGAAACATGTTCTTTTCCTTGCTAGTTCTGCCAGAAGTGGGAGCTCTGCAGCTCTGGTAACAGCAGTCTGCCATACCTTTTTTTTTGCTTTTGCCCAAGCTGCAGTTCGAGTCTTCTCCTTGCTCCCTGCCAGCATTCCTCTTTCACTGCATCCCTGTTCTTCTATGCTTTGGGTATTCCTAACTTTAAATCATAATATCCAGCAAATTTTGTCTTGACTGTAGCCCAAGCCTGAAATATCCTTTTACTGAGCAACTTAGCAACTAATAAAATAAAAGGATGTGGGGATCATCCCCATCTTCAACCTAAAGGTGATGGATGAGACCTACCAAGCAGTGCAGACCACTAGGCGGCCAGGAGGGACATGGATGGGTGGTGGGACACCCATCTGCAGGCACCTCCTTCTTAGGTGGCTTGCAGAGGACTTGGTGTCCCACTGGACAGCCTGCTCTCCACAGCCATGCTCTCCTGTCCCTTGGCTGGGTGTGAGCAGAATGACTGCCCTGCACATCTCCTGGTGGGAGACAGAGGGGCTGCCACATGGAGCCATCCTCTAATGAAAAGCCAGCTGTTTGAAAAGACTGCACACCTTTTCCTTGGAACAAAGAGGTGTTTAGTAATCCTGCAAGTCACCAGGGAAAGCAAGGAGCTCTGCTTTGTCATAGAACCATAGAATCACAGAATGGTTTGAGTTGGAAGGTACTTTAAAGACCACCAAGTTCCAGCCTCCCTCCTATGGGCAGGGACACCTTCTACTAGACCAAGTTGTTCAAAATCCCATCCGACCTGGACTTGTCATGAATTTGCTGTTCTCCTGGTCTTCATGAATTTGTTTTTCTCCTGGGTCTTCACCTGGAGCTCTGGGACTCAGCTTGCATTGAACACGAGAGCTGTGCAAATCAGTACCCTGATTTAAAAAAGCTCATGCTGGATTTTCAGAATACTGCACTGAACTCTGGTCTAATAATCATCCAGCCTGATAGGGTTCCTTAGATGGGGAACTTCCAAAAGAGACTCAGAGCAAGGGTTTGAGCTGAAAGCATTTTAGCCTCAAAGAGAGAGAATTTCAAAAGCCTGAATTACTGTGTGATAATACCAAACATCTTCCTCTTAAGCAGAAATTTGGGAGCAATCAGGATGGATCTGCCATGCCAGTTGTTTCCACAGAGCACAGTGGTGTTTCTGTCTCCTTGTAAGCAGGATGAGGGGAAAGGCAGAGGAAAGGCTCACGTGAAGTAGGGATCCCACCTGTTTGATGTCAGCCTCTGTTCAGCCCCAGTCCACTGCCACAGGGAAGTCCTCACAGCTGGTGGCCCAGCCATGGATGAGTTATCTTATCTGGCTCATGTCTTGAATCCATACAGTTTATCTTGACCATTGATACTCAGCTCTGATTCATAAGGAAGTGTTAAGTTGCCTGGGTTTGCATGAGCACAGAATCCTATGAGCTCTCAACAGAATCCCAACATCTTGCTCATTACAGGGACATAATCTAGGAGGCAAAGCGGGGTACCCATACTGATAATTTAATTTTATCATCACCTCCTTAATTTTTTTTCCCTGGCAAAACTGTCTTGAGCATCTAGTTATTCTCTGACAGTGAGAGTGATAATATGAGATTTTTTTTTTAAAAGTATGGTGTTATTCAAGATCAGAAGACTTCACATCATAAAATATCATTAAAGTGTGAATTCAAGGTTGGGGAAGATGAGGCCTTTACAAGACTAATGCAATTAATTCTGCTCATTAACTACAGACTCAAAATACATACACAGAGGCTGATCTCACTTCTGCTGTGGAGAGTTAGGTCTGAAAAATGATTCTTCTGCAGTGGATTTCCCAGTGATAAGGTGGTGTGGAAAATTCCCTCTCTGTATGACATACTGGTGAACATAAAGTCATTGCTGGAGGAATGCTGCAGGCTCTAAATCTTTTGCTGTGCAGTAACTTCTTGTCAAAGTAAGAAGCTTAAAGAAATGGAGGTCCAATACTAAATAATTTCAGTAATTGAAATGTGTTTGATTGAAAGTAGGTTTCTGTGCCTTTTAAAAAAATATATAATCCTTCTCACTCTGCAATCCGTCTGAGCACTTGAATTCTGGAAGACCTCAGTTCTTTACAGTTTACCAGAGCTAATACCAACCTCAGTCCTTCTTGCTTTCTTTTCACAGAGGAATTCTCACAGTGGGATATTTTCAATATAATGGAACTTTGATGTAAAAAAGCAATTTATTTTTCCTGCAGTTCTCAGTATTCCCTTTGCTATTGCTGAAGGTATAGTAATATCACCCTCATAATCAGCCTCTTCTTTCTATTTGGTGCTACAAGGAAGCCTATGCCTGTGTGCCTGCAGTCATTAAATGAGTGTGTTTGTGTACATGTGAGAGAAAGAGGAGGAAAGGGAAGAAACAAACATCTGTCCTACCAATATACAACCTTATTTGCTGGGCCCTAGGGAGCTTTCCTTCCCTCCCTTTTGCACACAGTCACACTGCTTTCCTTATCTCTCCTGTGGTTACTGGTATTGTATTCCCACGACTCTTTGGGAGAGAGCTCCTTGGGCCAGGGACATTGTCCTATAAACCAAAAACCACAATGTCACCACCATAAACTAGCCATTCTGCAAAGAGTCAAAGCAATGAAACCTGGTCTCCTATGGACATGAGAGGGAGGGTGAGAAGGGAAGGGAGGGAAGAGCAAATAAAGAAGCCCTTAGTTCTGCCCTGCAATGGGGAGAGAAGAGATGGGTGGATTTAGAAAAACAAACTCAATGAAAGATTTCAGAGCTAACTCAAGCTACTCTCTAAAGCTAATGATCACCAAAAATTTGATTCTGTGCAGTATATTTAGGGTTCTGCCTTGCACCAAGAAGGCTGCCCTCAGTTTACTTTTTGCATTGTGTGAATGCTTCTCTTCAGTGCTTGTTTCATAGATTTTTGTTTCCCTCTTATGGTCTTTGTGTCTATTAGAAATACAGCCTTGAGGCAAACTTTCTCACAGTAGAGCCTTACTTTGTTGTATGCTGCAGTACACGTAGTTGGCTCTGACAGCATTAGTTTTGCACTGGTACACTGTCAGACCGGCTGCAAGAAGTATTGTGAAAAAACAAACCATCTGCTAAGTGAAAATAACATCCTGATTTGGGGTTTTATGCTACTATTTAACTCCATTTAAATATCCTATTTTCCCATATCTGAATTGTGAAACCCAAATCTTACTGCAGCACTTGCATTTGACCTGATGCCAATCTGAGTCCAACTGATAACTGCTTAATGTGCTTTTTGGGCTCCCTGTCTACCAGCCCTTCTCTGAACTACTCAAAACTCAGGCAAAACTGGTTTATTGGGTCATTCTTTAGTCAAAACTCCCTGAGAAAATACCTTTTCGTTGAACTGGATAGTCTTAGAGGTCTTTTCCAACTGAAATAATTTTATTATTTCATCCTGAGGATACAAACACAGACGAATGTGGAAGTTTCTCAAGACCCAAGGGCTCTTTTAGTAAACATACACCAAATATTCCTATTTAGTAATGACACTAAGAATCAAGGAATTTTGCAGTGAAAGGTACATACTGCTTATACTGTATGAATAACTCAAACAGCTTCAACAGCTTCAAATTTGTGTCTGATTCAGCCTTTACCCAAAGTATTGGTGCCTAAATGGATGAAGCATAGAAGCATCTCAGCCTGGGGGACTGGGCGTGTATCTCTGAAGGTAGATAGGATATTATGACATGGGAAAAACCAAGTGAGCAGCAGAGTACTTAAAAAAAATTACGATTAATATTATTATTTTAACAGAATTTATTATTATTACAATTGTTATTGTTATTGTTATTGTTATAGTTATATGTGCAAAAATATGTGCAGAAGTATTGCCTGTTAGACAAAATAGTGTAACAGGTGATTCCATGCCTGCATCCCATGGCTCTCAGGTGTTTGGGGCTGGTTTATACGTCCTCCAAAGGTAAGAATTGCTCACATGACACCACCATCTCCAAAGAAGGGGAGTCAAGGATTCTTGTCATTTACAGTTGCTCTTTTCCATTTAACAAGCAGTGAAGAGACATGATCACCATCCCAGAGTGGCTGATGAGCAACAGGCAGCTGCAAATATAAACAAGCCTTTATATCTTGGCTATTGGGTCAGGGTCAGTGTGGGCAAAGTAATATCCTTGCTACCTTTTCTCTCTTCTCCCTGAAAGGTGCATATTTATGCAATGGGTGTAGTGGAGAATACTTTTCATTTCTCATGTATTCTTTTCTCTGGTCGCTGTAATGCTGCTCATTATTTCTTCTCACTTCACTGGAATTCTCCAGCTGGCAGAAATGTAATGAGAAATGTACTCTTGTGAGGGCATTAGATAAGGGGAAAAAATGTTTTCAGAAGGATGTCATAGATGAGATCCTGAAACCATGTTTGCATAGCTTTTAACGTTTTTGCCATATTGTTTATCCTTAGTGAAGTGTAAAACTGAAGCACATCAGTGTTGCCTAGGAATCAGTATGAGGCAGCTAAGACAATTTGTTAGTATGCACTTTTTCTCTTACAGCACTTGTATGTATTTGTGTATGGAAAAGTACAGTGAAATTTAAAAGGCTGTACCATTATTTCACTGTACTGACACCATGTTTTTCTTTGGAAAGAAGGAAGTATGTTTCAAACTTATATAAAGACTGTCACTCGTGTCTCTTTTGTTCATGTTGTTGCGCTGACAAAATCATTATATTTTTAAAGTTAATGTAAAATTTAAGAAAAATAATATGTCTATTTCTCTCTCCTACTTACCTTAGCAAAACACTATTTGCCATGTCTCATATCCAAATTATTTTTAGAAACATAAGCAAGGCCATTAACTTGAAACTGCTGTTACAATTTGTGGTTGGTTCAGTTTCTTGGCTAAACTCAGGTATGAAGTTGGTGTTACAGCTAGAATTACAACTGAACATAGAAATACATAGCCAAGCCCTATTAAGTTCCCATAAGAATAAAATAAACCTGAAATAAATAAATATTGTAATATTGTTCAAATTTTACATCCATTTTATTGAAGTGAGAGTGCCTCTCCCAGTTTGTTTTCATCTGGAAGCTAAGAGTTGCTCTGCTGTGAAAACCAGTGTTTTAAGTGGGGACAATTGGGATAGTCCCTCCTGAAGTGCACTCCTGATCTGAACTGAAATACCAATGTAGCTCATCCAGAGTCTCTGCCAAAAAATGACTCACAACATCTGCTCTGAGCTGCTCTCTGGAAGCATACTGGCTAAAGAGGAACATAGGAAAAACTATGCCTAAATGTCACTGGCCTGAGCTGGCATGAGCTGTCCTTCCTCTTTTCCTTTCCTTCCCTGCCCTGGCGTCCCCCACATCCCCCATATCCCTTAGATCTCTCTTCCATTTCAGCTCTTTGTAAATGAAGAAGCAGTTTTAGTTATTGTTTTGAAAGCCTTCTCCTGTCATCCACAGCCTATATTTTGTGGTGCATGTATCTGGTATCCAGCTTTTCCAAGTTTCAGTGACATATTGTAATTAGGTTGTACGGTAAAAGTTTGGGAATTAAGTTACACAAAACTCACTTTAAGCTCTTGATTTTTCTGGCAAAGTTACAATGAGAAATCAAAGTTTCCATTTCCCAATTTAGAAAAAAAGGATGATCAAGTAAGAGCTCAGAAAAAGAGTGTCTGAATTACTTCTTTTTTTTTTTTTCCTACGGAAAATTGGAGAAGGAGTTGGGTATTTGGGACACAAATACCAATTCATTGTGTACTGTCCTCATTTTCCCCATGTAAAGTGCAGTTGGGAAGAAAAGCTCTAGTGGGCTCACATGCTAATTTTTCTCATTGCCTCTTTAACTTGCACAGATTTTTCAAATATTGACTAGGCTTTGAACTTGACCTACTTAAGGCACTGGATATGGTTTTCACTTAAACAAACGCCCCTTCAGATCATGTCAGTATTATAAAGGGGCCTTGCAGCTACTGTGAACACTGAGAATATCAGCATCTTAATACTCCTTTATACTCCTGGACATACTGTGAGGGAAGTCAGCTATCCTTCTCTGCTTCCCATGGTTTTCATGGCTTTCAGTGTTGTTCCTCAGGACCGGTTTATGCTAATTGGTATGAAATTGAATTTATTCTCAAGTCTGGACCTGCTGATCACCTCTAAGTTGAATTCCTCAGATCAACCTTCATCTTGAGCTGTGCCTGAAGCAGGAAACTCTTTCTTGAGGCAGGGTCAGAGGCTGAGGAGCCTCTGTGTCCTCTCCTTGCCTGCAGCAGCAAATTCACAACTCATCTTCCTTCTGCACGTCATCCCTCCTCTCTGCTGCCTGGCATTTGGCCTGCTTTATTTACTCTGCATTGTTCAGGGAGGCATTTTGTGCTTTTCATGCAATCTTCCCAGGTTTCTGATTATGCTCTATGGGCAAAGAAGCAAAATACAATTCAAAGTCAGCCTGGTGAGAAAACTCAAAGGCATCTGCTGACAGAAAGAAAGAAAAATGATACAGTGTTGTGGCTTGCATGGATTTTTGAAATGGAGACTTGCATACATTTCTGATATATAAAATCCTTTTCCTTCTACACAGTTTCACAACGAATGTTCTTACTGTCAAGAATATTCTCAGCTCACCTGAGAAGAACAAAATACATGACCTTTGCAATCTAACATTTTCAGTCACCCAAGAAGAAAAAAGCATATCTTTTCTACTCCTGCAAAACCAAAGTACTTCCATCCAGAAAGCAAGGAGAATTTTAATAGTAAAAATAATAAAAGCAATATTTTACTTTCTTTGTCTAACCAAGATTTCTGCAATGAAAATAAACATCATCTAGGAAGCTGGAGTACAAACGGGGCGGGGAGGGTGAGAAGAGACAGAGCTTTACCCTCTGAGAGTGGAGGGGTGGTTGCAAAGGGAAGGAAACTGGGAGGGCCAAGGAGGGCTGGAGAAGCAGGACCTGTGCATCAGCCCCACAGCAGACGAAGGAGGGAGGTGGCTGTCATAGCTCTGGCTCTCGGCTGGAGGGTGGTGGGTAAAGGAGGCTGGAAATTTATCCCCAGATAAATTTGATGGACAAATTTATCTGGGGACTGGGCCATGCTGATGAATGACTGGCCAGCAAAAGACAGAGCAGCTCAGCAAGTGAGGGTGGAGCTTGGTATCCCAATCTTCTGCGTCTCCCCAAAGCTTCTCCCCCTGCTCAGCCGCAGCCCCCGCTCCCTGCAGGTCTGTCTGCTCCCGAAATGCGGCAGGGTCCTGCAGGGCGGTGCCAGCGGTGTCCCGGTGCGGCAGGGAGGGATGCGCCAGCGCCGGGCTGCCACAGTGCCGGGCTGTCCCAGTGCCGGGCTGTCCCAATGCCGGGCTGTCCCAGCGCCGGGCTGTCACAACGCCGGGCTGTCACAGTGCCGGGCTGTCCCAGTGCCGGGCTGTCCCAGCGCCGGGCTGTCCCAATGCCGGGCTGTCCCAGCGCCGGGCTGTCACAACGCCGGGCTGTCCCAGGGCCGGGCTGTCCCAGTGCCGGGCTGTCACAGTGCCGGGCTGTCCTAGCGCCAGGCTGTCACAGTGCCGGGCTGTCACAGAGCCGGGCTGTCCCAGCGCCGGGCTGTCCCAACGCCGGGCTGTCCCAGGGCCGGGCTGTCCCAGTGCCGGGCTGTCCCAGTGCCGGGCTGTCCCAGCGCCGGGCTGTCACAGTGCCGGGCTGTCCCAGCGCCGGGCTGTCACAGTGCCGGGCTGTCACAGTGCCGGGCTGTCACAGTGCTGGGCTGTCACAACGCGGCCACCAGCCCCACGCCACCTGCCTGGTGCCCAGAGCCTGCAACCCGCAGCCGAGCGTTGTTCAGTTCTTAAACTCAGGCGTACTTTAAGCAGATTCTTTTATTCAGCCTGATGAAAAATATTCTGTTTGATGTTTTCACAAACAGCATCTTACGGCGTTACTCCGACTTCTTCTCTGGCGCTGCCCTTTCCGAAGTCATTATTACTCATTAGGTACATTGTGCGGAAAGCAAAGTAGGTCACGGATGAAAAGCCCCATCTTAGCGAGAGGCACCAGTATAGCACAAAGCTATTTTCAACTTTCATGAGATAAAAAATGTTTTCTGTAGGATGAAAGCTGTCACTGCCAGCTTACAATTGAATGCCAAGTATGTAAAAACTTCCATTTTGGATTCCCAGGCTTTCATATGTTAAATGCATTGTTTTAGAATTTAATTTCAAAGATAATTTCCGCTGTATAGCCCACACTGGCTTACACACACCAGTAGGGTATGTGCTGAGGACAGGTACTCAGCTGGTGTAAATCCTTCAGATTATTAAATCCAGCTCCATCCAGATGGGGCCATCTCAGCCCATGAGGATGTGTCCTCAGGAGTCCCCAAAGGGGCAGCAGTAGAGGAGGTGATCTGGGTGGGTGCCTGGGGGTAGGATGGCACTGTAAGAGTGAGCTGGCACCTGCAGCCCGGGATGGCCTCTAAAGCCAGCATGACAACTTCAATTGCAGCACCCAAGTGCACATCATTCTGCCATCATTATTGCTTTGCACTCTGACCCATTAGTTTAAACAAAGACTTAATCTTTGTTTGATTGCTCCTCCAAATTTTCTTTTTCATAGTTACTTTATACTATAATTACTTTATACTTACTTTATACTTTTATGTAACTACTTTCATAGTTACTTGGACATGTCAAATAAATACAAAGTAAGACTTTCTGGAATGATCCTTAATCTCTAAATTGCTGGATGACTCTTCTTCTGGCTCTCAATTTAACAAAACACTCAGCAAATTCTTTGTTTTATCCAGTTTCTAGTAGGATTTAAATTCTGGCTTTAAGTAGGAATTAGACTGTAATCATAGTATGTCCCTTCATCAAGAGAATATGTCTGAAGTACTTTCAATGGCTAGAGAGATAATTAATATGATTATACTTTCAAGTTCTTACTGCATAAAATAAGTTGACATATATGGCAACAGAAATGTTGCTAAATATGTTTTGTAGGTGTAATCAACTTGCTCTACTGATTTGAATCTATTGATATTTTCACTAAAAATCTGTAGAGTTGAAATGAAATCTTATTTTTCTCTTTAAAACAATAATTGCTTAAAACTAAAATGTAAAATATGACAACATAAGGGAAAGTCTATATTTATTATCATATGTTAAAATAACATAAATTACAATAAAAGTAACAAACTGTATGATTGCAGATGTGGTTTTAAAAAAGACATCTTTCACCTAGGGAAAGTTATTTAGTAAACACTTGGTAAAAGGGTTTGCTACAGTCACAAATAATTTTTTAATCAGTGATAACTTCTACTGTAAGTACAAATGGAACATTTTCTGCTTTACATTTTTTTCAAGTAGCTCTGGTCAAGGACTAGGTCATTTAAATTGAGTGCCAAATATTCACTTATAAAAGTAAAAGCACTTCTAGTGAGTAAAAACTAATGTGAAAGGATAAAATTTACTGGTTCAAAGATAATCAAAAGGCAAGTAGCCATAAATAATCAATTTAATTAGACAAACATAAATGTTACCTCCTCTATTTATTAAAGCTGTTTAGTTGCTTAAAATGCTATAGCACCTTCACTTTGGGGAACACGGACAGTTCATCTAAGTTAGCTTTGCTGAGATGATTCAAACAATAACAAAGTGTTGATTTCACATCTTTTAATTAACTCCCTTTTCATTTAAATTGTAAGAAGGAATAATCATCTAATAAATAAGAGATGGTTTGTTTGGCATTTCAAAATTAAGTAACTCACAAATTAAGGATCTAAATAAATGTTTGTAAACCATAACTGCACAGATAATTTGATGTGGATTTGCTCACCTTCTAGTGCTGCAAAAAAAAACAAAGCACATCAATTACTGATTACAGGCTTTTGTGTAGGGAAATATTCTGAAGGTATTAACTTAAAACAAGCAGCTAAAAATTATTTGCCATTTTCTGTTAATGATTGAAATCATAATTAGAAACAATTGTTTACTTTATTTGGATTCAAACCAGTATCTATGACATGTAGGTACCCACTAGTTTATTATACACCTCTTTCAAGACATACAAAGGCAATTACCTGCTATGAAATCCAGCACTGAGGACCATGCATGGATTCAGGAGGCTTGGCCTCCATTTCTCCTCCTGCTGTAGATGTGCTCTCAGTGCCAGGTGGATTATTTAATCCTTCAGAGGATCACAAGCTGTCCTGGCCAGTACAGGACTTTCAGGTCTGTGACCTCAGCAGGCACCCAGAACCACCCTGACACTGAGCAGAGATGTTCTGCACTGCTTTAATGTATACAATAACCTGCTGTTGCTGCATGCACCATTTGATTTATTATCTCATTGTCATTTCAGAAAAGTTTAAACTAAACCAGGCAGGATGTGTCTGTCTTGGTGTGGGTTTTTTAATTATGCCATATCTACATTTAGAGTTTCAAGTTGCCCAGGAAAGATACAATGCCATCCAAAAGGAGAGTTGAACAAGTGCAAGGAAATTATTGTATGAAAGATAATAAGAAATCTTAACTCCAAATTTCTGTGCTTGCTTATATGTATTTTTGATATCTCCAACCATCAAAGGATTTTTGTTTGTCAGATGTTTCTGAGAACGAACATATCATGAAGGATTTCCAAGTTGCAGCAGATTTCTTAACCACTGACTGTCAATTTCCTGAAATGGGCTTTTCAAGGTGGGGTGAAACACAAAATTGATGCCAAAAAAAAAGGTAAGAGAGATGGCAAAACTTGGTGCCAAAGTAAAATAGCACAAAGCAAGAAATTCTGATTAAGTTAACAGTGTGAAAAAATCCCAAACAAAAACCAAACCAAAAATACCCAAGTGCTTGATCCCTTAATCAGAAGAGAAAAATAAGTTAAGCGCCTGTTTTCCTGTTTGAGGAAAAACCCTTGGGTCTATACAAAGAAAGGTAAACTAAGTGAAAAGAGACAGAATAAAAAAGCCTGAAGGCAAAGGCTGCCATTGGTGAGTCTCCTTTGGGGTGGCTAGAGGAGGCAAAAGGGACTGGACAAGCAGCAGACAGGGATGCAGAAGGTTTGCCTGCAGGAGCTCAGGATGGCATCCTCCCCACATGCCCAAGAGAACAGGACTCATTTTCCCTCCCCACCACATGCTCCTCACCATGTATAAGGGCAAAACCACAAAGCAGCTAACAGTGCAAGGCCACAAGTGGAAATTCCCAACATTGCATCTATCATGTCTTCTTGGAAAATGAAATGTCAAAAATACTCCAGGCTTTTAGGAGGACATAGAAAAATGAAAAACATTTTAAGCAGATATTGACTTGGTCAGTAATAGAGTAAGACCATAAGAGTTTCTAAAAACTATTTGCAGTACACTCAGGCACACGGAAATTGTAATATATGTTGCTCTTTGAGTGTGAAAACTCCACATCTATGTTATGTGATTTGTGAGGTCCACACAGTATGAGAGGATGAAGGTATTTCAGTCTCTGAGATGTCCTAGATCTGCATTTTGGCTTGCAGTGCTTGATCTACAAGGCCTATTTAGAGAAAACGATATGCACGGAGTGTATCAAATGGACAACTGTGCTAAACCTCTTCCTTTTCAGCAGGTCAGGGTTTATTTCCTGTCAGGTTTCCATTAATGACCCACTGACCTACTTTTCTGATCCACCTGGCAAAACTCTGCATCCCTGAAATCTGAGACTTTGTCTGCTTCCAAGATTTGTTTTGGTTAGGTTTTGTGACAGAAACCATTAGGAGAGTGACACTGCAGATAAAAATGAAATGTGCTCTGCTCTTTGCTATTGCAAGTGTATTTTTATTTAATTGTGTAAGTGTTATCCATCATGATAGAATTGTCTGCTCCTTTTTTTTTTTAATGGTCTGTTTTATAAGATTTTTTTCTCTCTCCCTCATATTACAAAGAAAAATGAGCTGTGTACATTTATCCAGTGATTTCTAACCAGTGCTGTTTCTTCGCCTGCTCTAGAGTAAGTGAAAAGGCAGGCATAATGGATTAGTGAGGAAAAGGCATCTTCTGCCTGTCTTAAATCATCTACTTTACAGAGAATCTTAAATTGCTAGAAATAAAAAAACTCCTTGGCAGCACAACAACTGCATATAAAACAAATCATATTTTTCAGTGAATCGTAAATGTCACCATCTCAGATAACATTTATGCTTTCATAGAAATAGGAACTTAATTTTCCCCATTTATATTATTAACTTTGGTGAATCAGATCACCTACATTAAAACAGAAGCAGCTAGTGACTCAGAACAATGATACGTTTAAAGATCAAGCACAGCATTTGCAAGTACGAAGCAGCACGCAGATGGAACTGCTTCTTTGAACCAGCAGATAAAGATTGATCTGTTAAAATCATGCTAAAAACGGGCACCAAATGCTTGTTGTCAGAAGTGACTGACAGTCTTTGTCCGAAGCTGAAATGAAGTTGGGTTTGCCTATTCATTCAGTGGGAGCACAGTGACAGCGCCGGAGAGAGGGAGGGCTGCAATGGGCTCTGATGTGACAAGCAGATTGCCATTGCTTTGCTGTCCTTTTATAAATTCTCCAGGCTAGAAAATAAACCCAACAAACCAAAAAAAACCCAACCAAACAAACACCTCTGTTATTGCAATACATTGTTTAACATTTCAACCTTACTGGTTTGTTCCCTCTCCCACTGGCTTGGTAGTTGTATCATCCCTCAACACCAAACCTGTCATGACCATAGAGAAAGCCAACCACATACAATATAAAAGCCAGAAGCTTTATTCCAGCTTGTCAGAAGGGGAGTTAAGGTGGGAGTAAAAGGAAATATTAGGAAATACCAAGGCCTCACAGAAAAATGCAGACTCAGTCCAGTGCCATGACCACAACCCTCCCATCTCGTCCTCTCCATGCATGTGCACTTCATTTGAGAGCTGGGAAACAGTGAGTAGACTATGCCCACATCACTTTGTAGGCAGAAGCAGCCTTGCTTTTCCTGTGCTCTAGAGCAGCCAGGTGTGTGGTGTTGTGAATGAGCACAAAAGTGGCCAGACTCAGCCTGAGTACGAATCCTTCAGCTTGTGTCTCAGGGTGCACTGAACTAAGCACTAAACTCATGCAGCTCCAAGAATGATCAGAGCCCTCTCAGGACTTGCTTGCTTTCTCCTACAGACATATCCCTAGTAGGGATATCCCTCATGGGGCAAAGACTCGTCCTACAACACTCAGTTAACTTATTTCCCATATGACAAACTCAAAAATTTAATATTTAAAACACCGTAAAAAGTAGATATCTACCTCAGTCCTAGCAAGTAAGAGGCTGATAGTTGCATGTAAGATGGGCATTACTTCATTATAATTTAATTTTTGCTTGACTCATCTCCACTTTAGAATAAAGAGATGCTTCTGGTGACATTGCCAATCTTTTTCATGCAGTTATATATTTACTTTAAAGCAAAAGAGCTCAGAGACTGACACAAATGCTTTGAAAATATGAGCTGCAAGTCTAACTCACACAAAAATATATGTGTGAATGATGATAGCAAATCCTGCATGCCAGCAGAAGTCTGGGTGATGGTAGGATTTCATAATTATACCTAAGTTAAAGGTTCTCTGCTAGTTTAGGGGTTGTGGCATCTAATCTGCATTTTAATGAATTAGTGGTTTTCACCACGTGACAAAAACATCTTGATATATTAATGAAAGCAATGTAAAGCATATGTCCCGTCAGATTCCAAGTGAGAAAAAAGTGATTATATTTCTCACCATGTATATCCCAACCATTCCAGCTACATGCATATTCCATTTCATCCTCGCATCCCTTACTCATGAAAGCAAAATGAATCAGAGGGTAGACTGTACAGCAATTTGATTCAGTCCCTGCAGATTGCATTGATTTTTATAACACAATAAACATTCTTTTCAGCAGTATGTTTTGCTCAAAAGGTGTTTATATTGCACTTATTAGACTTCAGAGCTGTTGAGTTCAGAGCTATCTTTTAAGACAAGTCTGTAGGGGTTTATTTTTATGTTTCTGATTTTAAGGGCTGTCTTGACATGTGGCTGATTTAAGTCTCTTTTTAGGATGCTAATGTTGAATAAAACAATTTTACAGGTGTCCCTGGATTCAACCATGGCTCTTCCAGAAACCCCCAAGGTCCCAGAGTGTTCGCTAGTGACATTAGAAACATGGAGACACAAATGTGCCTTATTTATTTATTTATTTACTTAACTGTGGAGGATTTATTTAACTGTGGATTGTTAGAATCTGTGACCCAAGGAGCAGTCATCAAGGAAAGATATGGAATTGTTGAATGCTTGTGAGCTGACCCAGTGTGAGTATTTATCTGTATTCAAGTGCCCTGTGACTTAAAAAAATGCAGTCTGATAAAAATTTCAGGCATCTGAGCTTCTTTTCACAGTTTCTATTTGTTCCATCCATTTCAGTCTTCATTGCTTGCCTTCATGATCATTGGGGTCAGCAGTGGCTTGTTTCCCAAAGTAAATCTATATTGAGAGAAATCCTCAAATAAACACCTACATGCACACATAGATGTTCCTTCATAAAAAATAGAAAAGTAGCAAATTCAAAGTTTGCACTTGATTTAATGTTCTTTGAGTCACAGAAGACTATATTTGTAAATAAATAAATATTTCCTTTCCAAATGGGAGCTCCATCCTGCACTCCAACTCAGTGCCCTCCTTTCACAGGCCTTGAGTGGATGTGGGAGAACTCATAGAATCATAGAACATCCTAAGCTGGAAGGAACCCACAAGGATCATCAAGTCCAACTCGTGGCCCTGCACAGAACAATCCCCAAGAGTCACACCATATGCCTGAGAGCATTCTCCAAATGTTTTTGTAACTCTGTCAGGCTTGGTGCCCTGACCACTTCCCTTGGGAGCCTGTTCCAGTGCCCAAACACTCTCTGGGTGAAAAACCTTTTCCTAGTATCCAGCCTGAACCTCCTCTGATGCTGTTTCAGGCCACTCCTTTGGGTCCTGTCACAGGTCACCACAGAGATCGGTGTCTGTACTTCCTCTTCCCCCTCTCACCACTCAGGACTGTAACGAAGCCTCCCCTCAGCCTCCTCCAGGCCGAGCAAAGGGATTGACTTCAGTCACTGCTCATGTGGCTTCCCCTCAAGGCCCCTCACCATCTCCACAGCCCTCCTTTGACACTCGCTAATGGCCTCATAGCCTTCTTATACTGTGACACCCCAAACTGCCCCAGCACTGGAGGTGAGGCCTCCCCAGCTCAGAGCAGAGCAGGACAATCCCTCCCTTGCCCAGCTGGCCATGCTGTGCCTGATGCCCCCAGGACAGGGCTGGCCCTCCTGGCTGCCAGGGCACTGCTGGCTCATGTTCAACATGCCTGACCTGGGCCCCCAGGGGCCTTTCCATGGGGCTGCTCTCCAGCCTCCTGTTCCCCAGTCTGGTGGTGCATTCAGGGTTGCCCCACCCTGGGAGCAGGATCCAGCACTTGTCATTGCTAAATTTCATGTTGTTGGTGATTGCCCAGCTCTAATTTGTCAAGGTCCCTCTGCAGATTGTCTCTGCCCTGGAGGGAGTTAACAGCTCCTCCCATGTAGTATCATAGGCATACTTAGTAACCCTTTGAGTTCTGCATCCAATTTTTGAAGATATTGAAGAATCTGGGCCTAAGATGGAACCCCACTTGACTCGTCAGCAGCCTGATGTAGCCCCTTTTACTCCAACCCTTCGCACCTGATCCATCAGCTGGCATGTCACAGCCTGTCTTGGCATTTTGCAAAAGCAAGCCCCTGGGCCTTTCTTCTCCATGCCTTTTCGTTCACATCTTCAGACAAAGAGCTATGTATAATTTTTGTCACTTTCATTTCCAGTATGTCACTATGGATTATGAAATGTAAGCCACCGTCCGCCCATTTAATCGAGCACATCACTGTGGATAATCTCCCTGGAATGTAAATCAGTTTACTGTTACCTGGTTACTGCTGGTACATGCACAAAATGGAGAGGAAATGGCTCTAGCAGGCTGTAGCTTTAATATACGGTGTTGAGTATCTATCAGACTCCCCTTACTTTAATAGCTGTGCTCAGAACAGAGGTGTGATGCATTCGTCTGCATGCACAGGAATATGTCCGTCTGTATTTAGAACATCATGATGACAAGAATCATTCCCACAAGCCAGGTTTAAATGAAAGTTGCCTATCACATCTTTTTTTCTTCCAGAGAAGCAGCTCGTGGTCTTTCCAGGAGGCAGCTGAGCAGACTGCCTGAAGGGCAGGAGAGGGCATCATGCCAGCTGGGAGGAAAGTCAGCCTGGGTCACACACCTCCATTCCTAGCATGGCGTCCACCTCCACCAGTCTGGACAAGCTCATGGCAAACAACTATGTAAGCGTGGCATAAACCCTCTCATCCCTGCATTTCACATCCAAATTGGAGAAAAACATTGCAGAAAGGAGCAAGATCCAAATCAAGCCTCAGTAGCAGCTCTGGGAACAGAAGGTGTGGGGCTGAGGAGAGCATTTGGTGCCGCTCACTTGTCTGACAATGCTGATGCCACTGTAGCTTTAAGTCAATTGTCACTGAAGGATCCAACATCCTTTAAATCTTACAGGCAGACTTTTTCTAATATGGTTTGAGAAAGGCTCTGCCCTTGAACTGGAGGCATTACAATAATGATACAGGCTTGGCTTGCTTTTGTCCCCACAAAGTGCTGAACACGGAGATAGGGTATTCAGTTTCCCCACTAAAGCTTTGTGAAAAAGCACACGTGCACAAGCGTACATGAATACAAGACACACGTGGTCACAGAGATATTGGCACAAAAAGATGCTGAACCTCTTAATGGACATGTCAGAAACTAAATCCTTTGTATTCAGAGAAGCTGTGGTGTTTTAATGGTAGTGTTCAATACACTTTCTACACTTATCCATGTAGAGAAGTGTTCGCTGCCAGAAACAAGGGCATTTCCAAGCAACAAGTGGATTGTGTGTTGTTTGTTTTATGTTTTAGCACAGAGCCCAATGGGCCTTACAGGAATGACCAGCACTTACAGATGTGACCAAGTTGTGTCTGAGAGCACAGTGACAACCATGCAGCTGACCCCTAATGACACTAAGAAAAGCCCCTGAAGACATTAACCAAAACTCTTTCTGATTCTTGCAGGATGCCACTTCATCAACAGGTTGTATATTCACCATGCTAGTTTTGTATGACTGTAATTTCCTACTGTGTTGCATTCCTAGGTGTGGTCCTCAGAGCCTGCCAGGGGGAAAAATCCCTATTGCTAAGGAAGTCCCAGGCAGAGGATGAGGAGAGGGGACAGAACAAGGCTGTGAAGGTAACTAGTTTTCCTTCTTTGTTTTGGGGAGAATTCAAGGGCTATCTCACAATGAAACCTAGTTTGTCCTGATCTCTGCATAGCAGTGTCCTGGACTGCTGATTAATTAATGGGCATTTGACAGGTTGAGGAGTGGATGGTCTAACCAGTACCTAACCAGATCTTTGAATATTTAGCAACATTTTAAACATATGAAGTCCTCTGTTCATAATGGATTATTACTTCTTATTATGAGCCTTTATTTTATGCCATTGATCAGTGACTGATTAGTGGAACCTAATCTTCAAGTGCAAAAATAATTTGCTTTACCTCGTTCCCTCAAGTTTTCAAATTTTCCCTTTTTCTGATAACAAAATCACTCTACAATAGTTCTGATTTTACTGCCAACATGAAAGAGTTCAGAGACTTTCTGAATTACACAAGACAACTCATTCAAGTTGCCTCTTGAGCCCATAGAGGATCTTTTACATTGTCCATGGACATTTTTCCTACAATTGTATCTAAAGATTGTGCATATTGAATTCAGTTTCCCTTCCTTGAAATGCATAAAGTTAAAAGAAGAAACAGTCTCAACATCTTATTGTGTAAATCCTTCTGACACAGTTTCCACGTTTTTGTAGGAGATGAGAACTGATCAGTACAAAGTAGGTCAAGAACTCCTGAGAGACACAGTGACTGCTTTTGATTTTTCTACCTTGAAGTTCAAAGAGCATGAGTAAGTTCATTGAAAGAGGAAAAAATTAGTTATTTAAAGAAATAAGGATTCCACTTTACATGTAGTGGCCAGAGAACTTAAAAAGGAGGAGCAGGTCATAAACAAGGTGGTGTGTGCATGCACATGCATGTGCCTGTAGGTACTTTCCAAATATTGTTTTGAGACAACACTACCATTAACTGAGGATGAACACTTCCTAGCATTAAAATCTTCTCTTTTAATAATGAGTTTGGTAAGAAGTTTCATTCTATATGCTACATCAATACACTTTGCTTTATATCAACCTCAGTAGAGCAACTACATCTTCAAAAAATTTACTAGAGCTAAGGACTACATGGACTGAAATTTAGAAAAGACAGCAGCTACTCTCTCCTTCAGCTTCTGTAAGCTGAAGTAAGTAGTCTTTCAGCATAAGAACTATATATTTTCAAGGAACTGTGCCCAATAAGCCACTTGTCTTTAGGACCAGGCATTGGTACCTAATCCTCTTTTGTTTGCAGAACAGACATTGCCTACATGTTAGAGCATGGTGTAGAGCAATAGAAATGTTGAGGAGAATGATGGTACACACTAGTGAGGAGTTACAGGATTAGGACTTAGATCACCTGTGAGAGAACTATATCCATCAAGAAGAGTGACATTTTTCACTGTTATTCTGTTCAAGGGACAAACTAACTGGGGAGTTTCGGAGGCATCAGCCTCAGCTGCCACATGAATGTATACTAAACCAGGTAACGAGGAAAGAACTGCACCACCTCAGGCCCTCCTGGCCACGTTGTGGCTGCCTCTGACCCTGGTGAACTGACACTTAGGAGAGAAAACAGAGGAAGGTTAATATGACAGATGGAGACAAATACCAAGAAATGATGGAGGGCTTATCCCAGAAACACTAGTGTGGTCAATTTAAAAGCTGTTACTTGGATAAATTCCCCTTTCAAGTAGTGAAAGATGTTTGATTAAAGCTGTGTAGGTGGCTAAATTCTGTTCTGAACAGCTCTGTTAGAGATATACCCTCTGTTTCATACCAGAGAGAGGGCAATAAAACCTCTCTGCTGAATTAGAGGTAGCATGAGTAAAAATTGAGAGTAAATCGCTCCAATTTACCTCGAATTTCTTTACTTTCTATATTTTTGTTAAACACTGCATATTACTGCCATTTGAAAATAGGTTTTTCATGCTCCACACCACTGAAAAGATGTGCTATAACATTACAATGATTTCTTGCTCATTCATGCTTTCAGTGGTCCACTCAGAAAACAGTCATAGGAGATGGTCTGTCCCTCCTATAGCTCAGAGTGGCGGTGTCTGTCTCTCAGCAAGTCCTGGATTTGTCTCAGAAAATCCCTCTTGCCCTCTTGCTTTGTGCTGTGAGTGTCCATCCACTGCCAGGCAGGTGTGCTTGTTCTGTGGTACCTAGGGAAGAAGGGTTTGGTTTGCCCTACAGCTTTCTCAAGACAGAGAAATATTAGGGAAAGGATTCTCTGAGATATAGGATTGCTTTACTTTGATAAAACTTCACCTATGAGCACACCTGGACCTGTTGGAGCATCCAGCTCTCCCTGAGCCCAGCATGGGGCAAATAGGCTTTCTCTGGTGGCCCAAGAGCACGACCTGTCTCGTGGCACCAGTGGCCCTGGCACAAACTGGCATCACCTGCCAAACATAAGCACATAAAGCTGTTGGCAAACACAAAGGCACAAAGAGTATTTTTCGAGGCTTCCAAGCCTTGCAATTGTTGAATAACGATAGGAATTAAGAGCAGTGTTGCAATAGCTGTGATTGTCAGAGATAAATGTAAGTCATCATTAATAGTGAGGTAATATTTCTTCCTAGATTGGCTGATGTAGCTGGAGAAAAAGAAATATTAGCCCAGATGAGCCCCAGGGAGCAGAAGCCCTTCTTCTGGTTGCCAGGTTCTGTTTCAGACCTTGATCACAGCCCAACAACTAGTCTACTCTTTTCTAACTGAATCAGTGAATGTAAGGAGAGATGCTACTTCTGCTAACAACCCTCATCTAGCTAAAGTGGAGAAATCAGATTTGCAGCTCTGGGATAGGCTGTTTGTGAATAGCTCTGATTCTTTTTCCTGCTGTGCAGTGACCTCAGCCAACACGAAGTGCATAGCTCTCCCTCACTAACCTGTGAGTCTAATTGGTATTCTGTAAAAGTCCTCACAATGCCTTTCAGTTAAAGCAAATGTCAGAAAACACAAACTCCTGTTTTCTTTGTGAAAATTCCTCCAAAGGAAATTGCAAGAACCCTAACCACACAAATGCTACCTCTCAGCACGGGCTGCGCATCCAAGCACTTAATTTGGACTTTTGAAAGAAGGGCTGTGCAATACAAGATTCAAGATGTTTACTTTCCTAAGTCTCTTTCTGGCCAAGAAGAATGACTTCATCCACAGGGTGGTCCAAGCTTTGTTTTGTGTTCCTGGAGCCCAGATGCCCATTTGGAGACTCCCCTCGCAAGCCATGTGGACACAGCACCTCCCTGAGCTGAGGGTTTGGCTGCACTTAAGCACAGTAGGAACATGAGGAACTGCTGGACTTCCCCCAGGGTGCAAACAGCTGCTCCCCATCACCTCCCATCCCACCATGCACTCACGGCAGAGGCACAAATGAGACAGATGGAGTCAGCCCACAGGCTGGATGTGGCCTCCAGCTGGAGCTGTCTGACTTCATAGCTTGGAGCTAGTTAAGCTAAGGATTGATTACTCGGTGGCATTTTTTCCTCTAACGACATTAATAACATCTGTGAAGAACATGACAGTTTTACTCTGATGGCTACTGTGTATCTTACCTAACCTCAGATTCCTGCAAGTTAGGTGTTGAAACCTGAAGTGATCACCCAAGGCTCCCTGTACAGCTGATGCAGGGAAATGGGTGTCTCCAGAGGGTCAGTAGTCTTATCTGTCTTTGCCATCTCTTCTTCTGTTTTTTTCTACAAAGGGAGTGAAATCTGGCTGGCTCAGGCTTGAACACTTTAGCCTTTAGATACCAAACTTCAGGCAGATGAATCTCCCACTCATTAAGGCAGATTACCAAATTAACTAGAAAGTCTCACTAGCCCCTTTCTCAAAAAATTACCCTCTCAGAAAGCTGGTAAATAAGTAGGATCCTCACTCAAAAAATCCTTCTGCCCTATATGTGCAAAAATAAAGATTACAGTCTCTGGAGTATGGTGATTTTCTGGCCTGTTTCTGGGACAGCCTATTTTCCTGTACTCAAGAGCTTTCCTTTTATAAGAAAAAGTAGCAAGCCCCCACCAGATTTTCCTTTTCCATCCCCTTTAAATAAGGAAGTGCACCTTCAGTAAGCATGGAGATCCCCAAGGCCCATGTCCCCCTCAGTTGTCCATCACTTGCCAAGCAGGTCTGCAGTGCACCCCAGCTGAGGGGCCCACTCCTTCCAAGCCTTGTCATAGAGCCTCCAAAACACAGCCCTGCTTTCCTCACCTGAGAGCTTCTTTCCAGCAATTTCAATGGAAAAAAATTGAGAGAAACCCTGCTCACCTCATTCCTTCTATTTCTCCCTCGTTGACAAGAGAGCTTTCAGCTGGTGGACAGGTATTGAATTTCTGTGTGCCTGAGCCATGTGCAGTGCAAAGCAAGGTTAATAGATTTTACGGCCAGAGGGAGTATTCTGATCACCTCCTCCAACCTCCAGCATCACACAGGCCAGAGGCAGGAGCTGTAATTACACCAAGTTTCCAGCAGAAATGAAAGAACACAGTCCAGACCTAATTGTCCTGCCAATCACATCATCCCACAAGTCCCCAGATTCTTTGACCCTTAGTAATTTTGCTGAGGAGAGTTTATAATCACAAGGTGTCTCAACATGCAGCTCGCGTTGTGTGCGAGAGAAGACTGACGTGTTCGGCTTCAGAAGAGGAAGAGAAGAAATCCATGTGTATCTTCCTGAAAGTGGAGTTTTTCTTTTGCTCTTTACATTTTTTCTCCACACAAGGCTAAATGGTAGGTGTAGCTTTCTCCTTCCCTGGCAGCTCTTTATAGCTGTTTACAGCTGTGCTGCCCTCTCTCTATCTGAGAGAGGCTGAAGGGCAGCGTTTCTTCTCCGGCCTGGCTGCAATTAATTGTGGCTGTTGGCCCCTCGACCTCTTGTCTGGTGATGTGTTTCTAAATGCATTTCTATGCAGTTCCAGGACTCTAATACCCTCTAAGACAAACTCAGAAGACCTACTTTGAAAAGTATCTAGAGGGTAACAGAACAGTTACCAGACAGATTTATTGCTGAGTTTTCCTTCTGTTCAGATATGTTAATAAAATGCCATTCTGGTTTAAGGAAACTTGGACCAGAGAGTGTTTAGACACGACTGCAATTATTCCTTGGAGCTGGCCTCATGTAAGCTTCTGCATTAATGAGGGATCATCTCTATTTGCACCAGTTCGCCGGCAGCACGACCAGCAAGCAATTAAATTCTAACAAGCACAAGGCTTGCAAGAAGACTCTCCCTGCACACAGACAAAGGTTGCTTGGGCTTCAAACCAAGCAGGGGGATGTAAGTCTGCTTTTCTCACCCAGCCAGCCCCTAATAGATATGGATTTTTTTCGCAGTTAATACGGTGGCATGCCCTTATCAATTGCTATGTCATCAAGTCCTATGGAATGTGTAAATTCTCCCTCTGCTGGAGTGTAATCCTATTTGGCAGAGCATTACAAGGGCTGTACCAAGAGTGATTGAGAAGTCGCAGCAGAGAAACAGGAGAGGACTTTTGCCAGGGTGTTTTCAGGGGCCAACTTGGCAATTTTCTTATCATCTCTTTCCATTTCCATTCTCTGACATTCCAGCTCAGTGCTCAGCCACCATTTAGAGCAGGTGTAACTCTCCTTTCTGGATTACCCTGATAATACTCTCCAAACCACCTTTGACAGTGCCAGAATCCCTGAGGAAGGCAGGAAATCTGCCTTCCTCACTTGGATGATCTGGAATGAGGTGAGCTTTCTGCAGAGCAATACTGCTCCAAGTGCCCCTGGGTACATCAGTGGCTCAGAGATGCCAAGTGCAGTCCAGTACCGAAATATACAAACTCTCCCCTTTTCGTGCTGTGGTTTTTGTTTTACCTTTTAATGCTTTAGTATGATATGCCTAGTAAATCTTGAAATTATGATTTTTAAAGTTTCTAAGATCTAGAAAATCATTATCAAAACTTTATTATTTTATTTTTAAACTTACCACTTTACCAGTAGTTGAATTTCCAGGTGAATTACTTTCCTATAAAATGTCATGCTAATAATAATGCCTATAACTCCCAAAATCATCTGTTCCTTTCCTTTATCCAAGAGGAACAGTTGCTTAGTTTGGTTTTAAAGACTCTCAGTGGGTCTGTGGCATGTCTCCTCAGATGATCCTGCCCAGTGCTTCATTTTCCATCCTGTTAGAAAGCTTTTACATAATGCCTAACTTAAGTTATTCCTGCTGCAATATGAACCCATTATTTCTTTTGCTCTTCACAAGGGAGAAGAAATTTTTCCTCTTCTCTCAGCAGCCGTCTTTTGCATATTTGAGGAATATTATAATTCTCCCTTCCCCCATTCTTAATCTTCTTTCCTTGAAGAAAAGCAACCCAAATGGAGTAATTCTTTCTGGTAGGTCATGATTTCAAGCCCTCTGATCCTTGCTGGAGCTCCCTTCTGGATTCTCTCCAGCTAGGCCAGATCTCTCTGGGATGCAGTGCCCAGTGCTACACAAAGTACTCCAGCTGAGATATTATCTCTGCTGAGTAAAACAGACAAGATAGTGTATGAGTTTTCTGTGCTACATTTAGTAATTTCCAGAGAATCTACTTTTCCAGAAAGAGTAATAAATTATGCCTTTGATCCTGATCCAAGCAGGCTTTCTTACTAAAAAAAAGCTGGGAAAGAGAGAAATTAATAGAAATAAAAAATTTGAATGTGTCTAGGAAAAGGAAACATTCTTAATTCTGTGCATGCTGCACTAGATACTCATATAAACAAATATTTGCTGAAATGCACTGGCAGAACAGGTTCAGGAAGTTAAAATAAGGAGGTTTAGCTGCCAGTGAGGAATGAGGTCTTGTGTTTTCCCAGTGATCTTTGGTAGAGAGCAGCCCTCAGTCTCAGTTTTCATGGTTCCAAAGTCACCACTGTTTTGGAGAACCCTGGGATATAGCACACAGTATCAAGCTAAGCAGCACATCCAAGGCAGTTGTTCCTTCTCTCTGAAAAGACTAGCTTAGGATCTAGCTTTTCTTCCCTTGTACTTGTGTGCTTCTAATGACCCTCATCAACAATGAACAGTGTCATTTCAATAGGGATGAGGTTTTACCAGGACCCTTGCCTAGCAGCGTAGGAAGGTGTTTCAGCTATGGTAAAATGAGGATGAAGCTCACCCCACTCACCCAGAGCTCCAGGACCCTCACATAAAGCCTACATGAGGCCAGTCTCCTTTGCTGTGGGGACAACGACCCTGTCACTGGCACCGTGGCAGTGGCACTGCTCAGTGCAGGCAGAGCTGCTGAGCCTCGGAGCAGTGAGCACCCCAAACCCACATCTGCCCCACCATCCCCTGCCTCCAGCCTGGGCTGCAGGCACCCACAGCTGGGTTTCTGCCAGCAGCCTCCTGACGTGGTCAGCCCAGAGCCTGGAGCCCTGTGTGTCCCTCTGCAGTTTGTGAATGTCACCTTTTAGCAGAGATTATTAGTAGGCTTTGTCTGACTGACAAGCACTTGTGTTTCGCCTCGAATCTTCGAAGGCAGCGGGCGAGGGGGCAAAGAGCACTAATAGAATTCTTCAATGTCATTTTAATAGGATCACTGCTTCGTGCTAGCTATTTTTTCCCCTCTTTATCTTTTCCTGTCCTCTGCAAGGCTCTGTGTTAATGCCCTCTGGTGATACTGAATTCTTTCCAAGTTTCTCAAAAAAAAAAAAAAAAAAAAAGTCCCACCAGCATTAATTATTGTTCCAGGAGGATATCTTCCCTTAAAGATGCAAGGTTTCTCTGAAGCCATCTGTCTGGATTTTCTTCCCTTGGGACAGAGAACAGTTAGCAACTCAGTATTTCCAAAAGGAAAACCACAGCTCGTGTAGATAATACAAATGACCCAGCTGCCCTGGGAAGCGCCGTCTCGTGTGCGGTGTGTTCCGTACGCTATCCATCCACCTTCCTCAGTTAATGAGCCTCAGACTTCTTCATGCTGGTCAAGATAAATATAAAGCTCCCTAACCCTGAAATCACCATAGTGAGGTTGCCATGGCAAAAAGAAAAAAAAAGGAAAAAAAAAAGGAAAAAAACTTCAGTCCATCACAGATTATGCTAAAACCTGATATAGAGAGACACTAACAGTGCATTGAGACATGGAAACATGCCTGTGATGTTCTCCAAATTACCGTGATCTTGGTACAGTTTAGATTTTATAAAACATCCTGTTCTATTCATTTTTTTAACAAGATACATTGGGATTCTGCCTTATGGGAAGATGTTCTGAGAACAGGGTTGGGATATTGGAGCTTACTAAACATCTAACTCAAGTTGAGTTATCATGTTGAGACATGATAGAGGCAGAAATACTGCTCCACACTACTTGTATTAATATTTTGTGACCTGACCTGCAAAAAAAAAAAAAAAAAGGATATCTCATCCAAAATTTAGAACCCAACTCCACATTTCAGTTTTACTGTTGATAACCAGGCAGCTTAATTACCTCCCAGAGTGATTATAAGGCTGGGTTATTTAAGGTTTGAAAAAGCTCTATGGAGGTTCTAATAACTGAATGTCAATCACATACAGGAATTGAGATGTATGGGGTGCTTTGCTCGTGGGCACAGGCCATAGGATTGTATGGGCACTGCACACACCCAAGCCCAGAAACTTCCTGACCCACTGTGGACACCCTTGTCATGCATGTGCCCTTGGAGAGCCCTTCAGCTCTACATGAATAGCATAAATTGTGGATTGTGCCTACTGCAGATTAGAAAACTAAACTTAGAAACCCAAACTGCAGAATCCTTCTTGGGCAGGGCTCTGAAGGAGAAGTGGACAGTCCATTCCAAGGAACTTCAGTTACACCTTGGTAAAATGTTTGGTTTTTTTTTTACTCTGTTCTGAGTAACAATCCAAGCAATAAACAGACAACCAAGACACAGAATCCTGAAATCTCACAGAACAACACTACAGCTCTGCAAAGTACAACATTAAATCCTAAAACTTGAGACCATACATCCTCCCTGGATTGTAAGATATGATGTCTACCCTGTCACTTTCATTATTAATGGGATGCTGTGTGCTCCAGCAGTTCTAGTTGGGGCTCTTTGGCCATTTCTTAGTGTCCCTAGCCAGAGTCCAGCTCTCATTTCTAAACCATCCAGGTTTTATTTCTCCCCTCATCAACATACTTGATGGTCTTTAGCCATAAAAAATGGGGTTTGACTTCATCTACAAACAAAGTTTCAAAGCAATACTGTCATGAAAAAGTGTGTCTTCAGAAAGATCAGAGGAAAGTGAACCCATGAAGAGCTGCTGAATCACCACCTTTAGCAGAGATCTGGGACAAAAACATTATTAGAGGTATCACATTAGGTCTAAAATCACTCCTGGTCTGCTCATGAGGGACAGACACTGAAAAGTTCCTCAAATGATTACGCACCACTGTTCATGCAAATGGAGGGTGCCTAACCCTCAACTACTGAGCAACGCACAGGACTGCACCTTGACATGCCCTCACCAAGTCTAGAAATCAGTTTTACTGAAGGAGATGGCAGATTCTGGTGCTCTGCTCCCCTCCAGTGCCTCCACAGAGCTCCCAGGGAGCAGAGCTGCAGTGGGATAGGCAGCGCTGGCTGCTGTGCGGCAGCATCCTGCATCCCTGCAGGTGGCTCAGCTGTGGGGACACTGAGAGTGCTGCTGCTCCTCAGCAGAGCCTGCTGGGGCCGATGTCCCCAGGGACCAAGAAGGTGTTCTGTTCTCATGCCTCCTCCTGTCTCTCCACCAGGGTGGCAGCCACCCACCACGGTTGGTACCTGCAATGCCAAGCCAAGGACTCTTCTGAGTCTGATCAGAAAATCAAAGAGTCCTGAAGGGACTCTCAGTTGTTTGATCAATTTGGATTGCTATTGATGAATATTTTTTACAATCAAAACCATTATTCAATACAACTTTTAGTTTTGTTTTAAGTTTCTGGGTCTTTCTTAACACCACTAGCCCTTAGATTCTTAACTCAAGATGGTTTTCTCAGTCTAGGGATGTCCACTCATGGTCCATGGTGCTCTCTACTCGGTAAGTTTACACGTGCTTGCAGTGAGACACATTTGGACACACAAATGACATGCATATCTCACTCTCTGTATTCACAGAGTAGAACTGAATTCCTCAAGTGCTGCCACTGGTATTTTAATGAAGCCAGATTATGTCTCAAAGCACACAGGCACTTTAGCAAGGAAGGAAGGAAAGGTCCTTTTCATGGAGAACACTGCCATCTTGTGCACAATTGCATTTACTTAGTGCCCGACATGATTGTGAGAAATTATACTGCATAACTGGCTCACTTTTCTTGCCTCTCATGAAAACTCCAGCAGAGTTCAAGCCCTTGAATGGAAAAGTATCCCAAAACAGCATCAGCTGTTCCAGTCCTCAAGCAACGATAACCAGATCTGAACTGCTTTCTGGGCTAGCACACTTTTTGTTTTTGTCTGCCCAGGACCTTCAATAAGTATATTTAATGAAGAAAGCCAGCTGTATTACAATGAAATCAATAAAATGGAAAAGCAGGACTGACAAAGTTCTACAAAAGCTTTTCCTCTTTAACCAGTGGAATAGCAGAATTTATTCACAGACTATCTGCATGTGCTGGAAGCCATGCAGACTCACTCTAAGTACAGCAAGAGTAGAGAACTCCTGTGCAGGAAAGCCTGGCACAGATGGACAAATAAACAAACCAACAACTATTCTCGTTTAGCAATTGCCCTCACACTGTGCTTCATAGCTCACTGCAGATATAAATTACAGAAAAACTTGAAATACCAATATATGGTCAGTAAGCCAGAACATGAATTTTCATGGTGAGGAATATGAGACCCAGAGAAGCTAGTTTTTTTATGTAAGGAAGAGCTGCCAGAGCTATAACAGGAAAAGCCAATCCCATTTCCATGCCTCATCCATTACTATGTCCTCCCTAAAATGCAGAGCAATGTGTATCACAGCAGCCTGGGAGTCCTTCTGCAGAGGTATGAGACAGATCAGGCACCCATCATTCTCAGGATTTCCACACTATGTTGCCATCCACATTCTTTTGATCATCTCCTTCATGCAGGAAGGTCTGCTTCAGGTAAGTTTTTGTCTCCCTGCCAGCAAAGCTGGAGGGTGAACCAGTGACTCCAAGCACTCCCTGGATCCTGGTGGACCTGAGCACCCCACCAGCAGCTTGCTCTCAGCCAGGGTGCTGTCCTCCCTCACTCTGGTCTGCACATGCTCCCCTTTTGATGGGGCAACAGAGTGTAATGCACCAACACTGGGTGGGGACAATGCGACAGCTCTGTCACTGCACAGAGGTGCCCCATTTCAAGGGGCCCTTTGTACCAGGGAAAACTGCTTGGGTCTTTTGAGGGGACCTCTATGGAGCAAAGTCAAGACTGCAAAAAACTTTCACTTTCTTCCTGCCTGTATCCAGCTGAGCATCTGGGTCTCCAGGGAACTATCTGCATTTCAGAACAAGGTGCATGATGCACAGCCCAGGGTCCGGTTTCTTGGATAGCTCTGTAAGGAAATCCCACGTGCTTTACACAGATTTGAGCGACAGCTGCAGCTGGTGTGGCTTTGGTGGTAAAGATTTTCCCCTGATTGAAGCCCAGAGTGATGGAAGCATGCTGGTATTTTAGCTGGGAGGACGCCATGTGCTCAGTGGTTATCCTACCACCAGGGGAGGAGGAGGACAGGGGTGTGTGTGTTTTGCAGAGAGGCCACCAAAACCTTTGGTCACCATTTTTCCTGAGGTTTTAAATCCTGAAGTGTCAGCTACTCATCAGTAAAAGGACAAAGATTTTTTTCTTTTCCTTCTCCCTTTTCTAGCTGCATTCAACATGAGGCTGCTATCGATAACCCAGTGATGCGATTGTTACTCAACTGCATTTAAAATGAAACTGATATCTCTGTTATGATACAACACAAATGCATGGGGCAGCAGCTAACTTTAAAAATGACACTGTAGTAGTGTTTTTAAACTGAAAATGCCATTTGACATCCTAATGTAGAGGGAAGGCCTGTATTACCCACCGGGCTGTATTACTCCACTGCTATGATGCAGTGAGTGCTTACTGTGTCTTGTAAAACTGTATTTAAACAGTGCCTCTCACCTGAAAGATTCAGAGCTTTTCCTGAACTTATGCTAAAGACAGTTTATTAGCAGGCAAATAATACAGCAGTATCTTTTCCTGGCTTGAATTGCACATGGTTATTTTTTTTACCAATTGATTCTACCTGCCTGATTTCTGCTCTTAGTGTGAGCAAGTTTTGCTCACTTGCTCACCCCCAACATTTCTCTGTGGATCAGAGCATGCATCTTTATAATTTTTATTCCTATACACTGAAGTGAGGGAAGAAGTTCTCATGGATGTGCATGAAATTTTCTCTGTGATTTAATGCTGCCATACATAAAGTCCATCTTTTGAGAACAGTGCTTCTCTTAGCCTACCCCAACACCAAATATTCCTGAAGCCTCACCATAATGCAAGCTCTAAAATTTTTTATTATCTTCTTCACCTTTACCCTTCTGTTCCAGCAATGGTCAGATTGCTCCTCTAAGCTACCCATCTGAGCTCCTTTCATCCTGCCTGTGCCTCTTGCTCTTCATCTCTTCCACTTTCTCAAGGGCTCTTGCCTTCACTTTTGTCTCAGGGGGAGAAGGAAGACAAGAAAAAAAACTTCTTCAAGCTCTTCCAGGATGAGACCTTTGATCTGGACTTGGTTCACCCCACAAGATGTAGTTCACATCTCATCCCTCAGGACTATTAAATTTTCTAGATAGGCATAATCAGAGTGAATGCACCTCAGCTGGAGAAGTTTGGGGATGTTTACCAGACAGGAGACCCAACTCCACATCTTGCATGTTCTCCTGCTTTTGCTACATCCCACAAAAATTTGCACCCTTTTATCACCAGCACTTTCTTGTTACAGACTGTAGTGGATGTCTTAATGATATGGCAGATCTCTGCAAGTGTCTGTTACTGGGCTTCTCTGCTATGGAGGCAGCCCTCACAATTTCTCTTCTAATCACCTGAGCCAACATCTAAACCACAGGAAGTGACAGCCACCTTGGAGGATCCAGGGTATCCCTATTTTCAGCTTAACAGAAATCATCTGCATATGGACAGATAATTAATGAAGTTTCCCAACACCCCCAAATGGTCTGTACTAATTCACAGAAGGATAAGCTGCAGTCATGCAAGGAGTTCAGTACCTGTCTTTGCTGCCCTCCTTGTAAATGAAAGTATTCCCACAGATATTGAGGGGAGGGGGATCAGGATGACACATGCTATAGCATGAGACAGTTTCTGAGGGGGCAGGCAAAGGCTGTCTGAAAACCCAAGACTTGCTCTCACTAGCAAATGCTGTAACTTTTGTCTTTACAAGAATCAGCTTTGTGTTTGATGGAATACTGGGATTACTTTTTGTAGGAGACATTGCAGCACAGGCTTACAAATATACATAATTACATACATCTCATTGTCCATTAATAAGTTTTACATGGACTGTTCTGCCTTAGATCACAGTTTCTTCCTTATTTAACATTTGAAGTGTTAAATAGAAAGAACTTCAGAATTACTTGATATTTTCCTGACATTTTTATCAGACCTCAGCTTCTTCAGTCAGCTCCATAAATTCAAATTAATATGATGAAGTCCTAAAAAATTTGGCATGTTGTGAAGAGATGAATTTTTTAACATGGTATATGAAAACAAGTTATATTGTTCATCAGTCTCCCACGGAAGTCTGGAGAGAATCTCTTGCTGAGAGTCTCTTGCTGCTTCATTTTCATTTTTAATGGTTCTGCTTTCTACATGAGGGAATGAAGCTTTTTCCTGCATCACAACAGCCATCTGCAAGTAAAGAGACCTAAGAAGTTCAATACTTCTTTTTAATTCTGTGAAGAGCTAAATACATCAATAAAATACTTTATGCCTCCTACAACCCTTTGATGACTGAATTAACTAAATGAGATTGAAATGAGGAGTGATTTATAATGGGCTGTAATAAGAAATGAGTTCAACTGCCTTCCAAACAATTGACAGGGAATATGTTAGTTTTAGCAATGAGAGGGAAGCATTCTCCTTTGATCTCAGTGAGAGTAAAGTTTCTTTAGACATGATCCAATCCTAACAAATATGCAGCAAAATGTTCATATAAAGGTGAGGGATTTTACCCGCTTCACCAAAGAAGAGTTACTCCAAGTTACTGACATTTCTGTTAGAAGTTAGAAGTTTCATTTCTCATTGCCTGGGAAGTAGATTAACTTCCCCAGATTTCCAGAGCGTAAAGACAAATTATTCTGAACTTGAGTTTTTAAAACAGGAATAAAAAGTGCATCTTAACTTTCATGAGAATCGCTGTAGATCAGAATGACTTTCTTCATAAACTCCACAAAGACAAATACTACTGTTCTCTTGTCAGGCTAAGTTGTGGCTTAGCATTGTGTGCCCATCCTGTGCACTGATCCAACAGAGCTGGATGCACACACTCAGCTTTCTCATAGTGAGCCATCTCACCTAAGTTAAATTGCTCCTGGCAACAAGGCCAACCAAATACCCACCTGAGCATATTTGGGAAAGCAGGTGATAGGACAGCCACAAGGAGGAGGCAGGAGAGGCTGAGTTGAGCCCTGGGAAAGTAGGACCTGGCCAAAACAAGTACAGGACAGCACAGCCATTCTCCTGTGTTTCACCCTCTGCAGCCACAGTCCTGCAGATGCTTCTTCCTATGTACAGGTCCCTGACTGTGGGACATGGCTGGATTCAGTACCTGGAGAACTAGCAGCTTAACCATGGCTTTGCCCTGTTTGCACAATACCTGGCTCTCCCTCTGCAAGTGAAATTGATGTAAAACATTGCCCTGCAGGTTTGGTGAGTCCATATTTGAATAAAAGATCTGGGGGGAAAGGAAAATCAGAATGGCAACTTACCCAGATCAGGGCAGCCTGTCATGAACCCAATGCAACTAACCATGTGGCCTAGCTAAGCAGCAGACTTCAGACTTGCACCATGAAGAGAACTGTTTTATTACTAGTGATGCACTTACATTTCACACAAAAAACTCCAGTGACTGTCCACTAATGGCAAATCATCTGCCCCCATCTACAGCCCAAGGTTACTTGTCCCCTGCCACCATCCACTGGCACGGCTGCAGTGTGGGATGAGTCAGGGATGTTCCCATAGCAGTATGCAGGACAGGAACCCACACAAGCCTCAGCACTGTTTACAGGATCACTGCCTCTGATTTCTCGCATGACATCTGACAAAGACCCTTCTCAGACCGATGAAAAGTGAGCATTGATCTGACAAAAACTGTGGACAGGCTGAAAAAATATTGATAGTGCATTTAGCAACAGTGCCCCAAGCCTTGGCAAATGAGAGCTCACGCTCTCCAGTTATTTTTTTCCCATTATATTGCCCCTTTCTGCAATGTGTATTAATTGGCTGTTTTGGTTTGCTATTTACCAGCCAGCTTCCTTTTAAGCTAAAGCTCATTCCCTTAACTGTGTTTCCAGAGCTCATGCTCTGCCAAAAGGTTAAACAGACCTCATTATCTGTTTCCTGCAGAGACCTAATTTCTACTAAAGGCCTTGAGCACGGCAATATGATTGGCAGGAAAAATAGTAATGCTACAAAAAGCTGTTTTCACACCTAGCCAAAGAGTGAGAAGCATAGATACCATTTGAAATGATGCTCCATGTGGGTCTCATCAGCTGGGCAGGATATTCAGCCTCTTCTGGTTTGTGATGATTCTCATATCTGCCCCTTTCAGTATGGCATCCTCCAGTGGCATCCCCCAACGGCATCCCCCAACATTTCAGCAGATTAAGCACTTGAGGATAAAAGATGGAGGTCAAAATATCCCAATTTCTCCTGAATTACTGTTCCAAAATACAGCTGCCTATGAAACTGCAAGGCAGCCTCTGCTGTAGCCCTGACAGCAGGGAGCAGGCACTCTCCCCCTCCCCAAGACAGTCCCCTGCATAAACCTCCCAGGCAGACCAGGTCTGCTTCTTTTTGAGGAAAGACAAAACTTCTGCCTGGTGGAGCCAGAGTTATCATTCCCAGGCACAGGATACCTGGCTACCCACAGCCAAGCAAACTGGGACAACCCATATGCAGCCCTAGTCCTCTTCAGGACCTCAGTCCTCTTGGTGGTCCAAGAGCTCACAAACCCCATTAGACCACACACAAAAGTAGAAGGCAACTATGGTTTTAAGACCCTGCTGGAATAAAAGACTGTGAAGGAAACAGTCTGAAGACCCACCCCTCCTTTTTATTCACCCCTAGCTTCTCTAGTTTTTCCAAAAGTAATGCAGTCCATGTGATCAGAGGTCACTCAAAAGCACAGTTCAGAATGAACAAGCAAAAGATAAGCAAAATAGGCAGTGTAGGCTTCTACAGAGAAGAGTCACCCTTTTCCTAGACTGTACAAAGTTGTAGGTGAGCACAGTGAAGCACCAAGTCTGCACTTGGGACAGTCCTGTGTCATGAGAAGAGTGCTGCTATGCAATAATATTCAGGATCTATCAGTTTCTATTGTGTTGCATTTGGCTCACTGGCACAAAATTACTATTTTAGCTACTCTGCCAAAAAACACCTAAGAGAAAAGAAAGGAGATAAGTGAAACTCAAATCACCATTCATATCTCAAAGAGGAAGCTCTCCATCAGGATCTTACATCCTCACCTGAAGGAATGGTTAGCTGTTGTTTGGACTACACACTGATTTGTCTCAGAGTGCAGGAATCGTGCTTGAAAGTCACTACAAACTAATAAAATTTTTTTTAAGTACTGCTGCTTATTGAGTATTGCATTCTGTACCATCCACCCACAGAATCCACCAGCAGTATAACAAAATGCCATTGGGGCAGCCTCATTAGCAAAAGCTCTTGGAGGCTGTTAGCCTGAGTGTAGACCAACTGAAAGTGTAGGTGGACATTAAATCCAACCCAAAATAATCAAGCAGCTCCAAATGTCAGCAGATCTATAATCAAGGTGGTATTTAAGTTTATGCTCTTCTAAAGCTTCAGTTATTATTACTGTAGCTGGAAATATTTAATATAGGAAGATGTCAGTTCCTAAACATCATCCTTCCTTCCACCTGGCAATGGCACTACTGTAGGAACACCTGACTTCTGATATGGTTGAAGAAATCAGCAGCTTCACACTTGGGCACCACCATCTTGAATTTTATTCTGCAATTAACAGGCAAGATGGTGCAGGAAATTCAGACCTTGTAAAAGGCAATATAGTGCTGCTAACTCAAAAGTGGAATTTGGCACTCAGCAGTTCCCAGGAGAGGCTGGCCATCCTCAAGGCCTCTCTCAAGATGCCTGGAATCCCAGCTTACAGCCTCATGTTGTCCCTCTAGTGCCAGCACATCTCTGCAGAGGACCACACACCACTTTCAGAAGCACCTGCCTTGTGGGTACCACCCCCACAGCACTCTGTGAAGTCCAGGCTGTCAGAGGTCTGGGCACAGTGGGCTAAGGGATGGTCCATTTAAGTGCCATAAGCAATTAAGACAGCTATTTAGGTTTGATCCGTACAACTTAAGCTTGTTAAAAACAGTGCACTTACGACCACATCATAGTTCAATTTTTTTTTAAGAAGTAGAAAATTACTATGAAAATAATAACAAGAGACCTGTTTCTATTCACATCTATATTTTAAAACCTTTGAGTAAGATTTACTCAGGCTTCACATACAAAATGTCTTTCAGCATCTCAAGTGAAGCTGCAATTTTTAAAAAACAGAAATGTTTTTAGTTTCTAGAGGTTTCTAGAATGAATGTCTTGAAAGGCTACCCTTCTGGGGCTCAGCAAGGCCTTGAGGAGTGTGTCCAGTGCTTGAGGTGGGAACACTGGCTGCAAGGGCACTGCATCAATCCGGATGCAGACGCAGGAATTAGTCATCCTCTGAGTCACTCTCCCCTCTGGCTGGGACACAAGCCCTGATTGAGGACACGAGCTGGTCCTGGATCTGCTTCCTGGGGTTCTCTTCGAGGTCTGTCTTGATAGCACCCGACTCAGAAATCTTCCACTCCAATTCTGTGCAGTGCAAAACAAGAGTCATGAATGTAGGGGAGCAAACTGGAAAAAGCCTACCCTTGGCTCCCCAGGTTACTTCCCTCATCATCCTACCACTACCACCACACCAGGGCCCTCCTCCTCTTCTTCTTCCATACCCAGATCCAAGCTCCTGCCCTGTTTACCACACCAGCTCCAGCCAAGCCCTCCTTTCCCAGTCCCTAGCTTCCATACCCAGATCCAAGCTCCTGCCCCATTTACCACACCAGCTCCAGCCGAGCCGTCCTTTCCCAGTCCCTAGTGCTGGCACAGGTCTCAGCCCAGGGCACAAAGGTCAGGGTACTGCTCTGTACCCACCAGTGACATCCCCAGTGCCACCCTGCTCACCTTGCAACCAGGAGTGCAAAAGAGATGATGGATACAGAGCAGCAGCTCTAGAAGCACCTCTCCCAGTGAAAGTGAATTCTACCCCCTTCTAACCACAAAGGGCAGAAAACATATTTGCACATCCATTGCCAGTCAAGGAATACTGCTCATACATTACAGCTGCTCCCATCATATACTGAGCTCATCACAATCAGAAGAGGCAGGGAATAAATTTAATAAAGGGCAAAAAATTGTGGAAATTTCATTTACACATCTGAATTACAAGTATTTTCTACAGATGTACCTTGTAAATAGAATTCACCCCTTTGCCTCTACATCACACACTAAATATTAGTTCCTTTAGACAGTAAAGAGAGACTTCACCACCTGCAGTAGGCCCAAATTGGACTGGATTGCTTCCCAGAAGTGGTAGAAAGTCAATACAACACATTCAACTGAAACCATTCTACTGCTGCTGACAATCCTATCATCAAATCTAATTTCTTTCAGATATTACAGAATAATGAACAACCTCACACTTTCTTTAATCTTCAGTGGAAGGCACATGTGCTTAGGGGAGAAGGAAGACATAAAAGTGCCAAAATTTCAGTACACAGCTTTCTGTGATGACTGAATTAAAATGATTCAGCCAGGGACAACAAACAAACATATGCCATTATCTTGAAAATTAAACAAGGAGCCCTACAATCCAGTGGGCAAGTGCACAGATTATCATGTCACAGCAGGCAAGGGCAGTCGTTCATGTCCAAGACACCCTAAGAACATGCATGGGTACTGTTTACCTTAATATATCCAGAAAAATTTGTTTCACCCAACACAGGGCATGAATATTTGCACACACAAGACAAACACCTACATGTTGGCCTATCACTGCTTTTACATGACAGCCATGTGGTTGAGCCAGAGGGGTAGGAAAAAAAAATCTAATATAATTTTCAGTACCTCCCTTCTCCTAAGCCTCATTTCTCTCATTCCCAGCAATACAGCTTTGGTTTTTCCTTTGGAAGAGCAGAGATGCAGACACTCACCATCCCTTGTCAGGTTCATTCCACCGAACACCAAAGGCCCAATGAACTGAGCTTTGATGTCTCCCTCCAGGTACACAAATATCGTGGGCAGGTTCTTGTCGGGGTAGTTGGGAATGCAGGTGGTAGAGATAGCTTTGATGAATTTCACGTCTCTGAACTTCTTTGCAAGCCCACTCATATGTTGATTTATTAAGGCACAGAGTGGAATTCTGCGAAGAACAGCAACAGACACACATAAGGAGAAAACAAGAGACAACTTCAAAAGTAAACAGCTCCAGAAGAAAGGTCAGAAATACCAGATCGATGAGTTTCTGCAAAGACAGAAGTACCAGAAGCAACTTCTGTATTCCAGCATTCAAAGGAGATCAGCACTACTAGAGATTCTGGTGTGTGGTGGGTTTTTTGTCTGAACATATTAATAATGCAACCTTCCCCTCTATCCCCTTTGTATTATGGGAAAGTGGTTTATGAATTTAAGATACTTAGAAATTGCACGAGCAAGGGCAAAATAAAAACAAAACTGCTCCTGGAAGAAGGTATGCAAAAAATTATCAACACCTGAGGCAATTAGAGACAAAGAACAACAGCAACTATTTATAACCTTTCAAAAAAAAATCTAGCAACGTTAACAGACCTTTCTGACAAGGTCTTCTATCATGGTGACAGGACTGCAGCCCTTGCTCACTCCATTTGTATGCCACTAGAAACCAAGCTAAATACACACTGATCCTTCCTATTCATAGCCCCTTGCATTTGATCTAGAATAACTTCCAAAGCTTGGGTATTTCAGTGGCAGCAGCTACTTCTATGGAAGCTGTATGGTACACATCTTGCTGTGTTGTAGAGATGTATAAAAAAGCCACTTCGTGGTAACATCATTCTAGAATGGAGTTCAGCAATCTTGACTCAACAGTATTAACATTACTAATTTGTTTTTATTTCTTAGAACTCCAAAATTAGTCCTTAGTTCCACAATAACTACACAATTACCTTGGAGCATTTCCATATATTGACAGTGCAAGGTTTAATGGTTTTAAAAAAAAATCTTACCCTTGTTTGTAGAGGTGTAAGACTACCCATATACCTTTTCCAGCTTTTGTAACCTCTTGAACATAATCCTTTCCCGAAATCTCCAAAACTTCCCCGAATTTATTCTTCATTTGAGCTGCCTTCATTTCTGCTAACCTTTGCTGCCTGAATAGCCAGGAATGAAAAAGATATTTTGTAAATAGATGCATTTTTTTTTGACAGAACATAACTTGAAGGAGCTGGTTGAAGCCTAGACTTCAGAGACAAATTACAAACTTCTTCTAACCCCAGTGCAATAAAAGCAAAATGACACTGTACATGCTGTTGTATTTGCGTCATAGGCTAAAGCCACATGCAAGAAATAAATCTGTGTTTCGTGAAATGCTTTTTTTCCTCATTTCTGGCCTCACTAGACATTTCTTCTCCAGATAATACGCTACCAAACTAAATGGCAAAAGCCATGAGAGACATTAGAAGACAGAGAGAAACCAACACTAATTATGCAAATCTGCAGCACCTTAATCTCATTCACACAAAAATTAGGAAATACTGGAGGTGATTTTCAAAGCTCTCAGGATCCTTGGCTGTACACTCAGCAGGTGCACATTATCTCTGCAAAGCTATGATGTAGATAAAGGATACTGAATTCAAACACTGTTATCCTTTTAAAGACACTCAGAAGCTCCACAAGAGACCAAAACCACAACCCCCTTCTTCCATCATCCTAAAAACATCCTTTCTCTTCAACAATATCTAAAAGTATATAAAAGAATGACCCTCCAATTATCATTAAAGCCAAATTCTGCAAGCTGCTCTGACCTGTACATTTCAATAGCTCTCTCATCTTCCTCATTAAATTCATCTTCATTCTCTTCTAGCTCTTCCAGAGTCATGTCCTCATAAGTTTTCACTAGAATAGAAGAAACATTAAATCAGCAAAAACCTCGTTCCAGGATTAACACCCATTAACTTTCATCAGTCCAGCAGAATTTATTTACTCTAAAGACAGATTAATAGGAGATATGCAGTGGATTTGTAAAAAATACTATTTTAGAATAATAGAATGGCTTGGGTTGAAAGGGACCTTAAAAATCATCCAGTTCCAACCCTTCCTGCCAAGGGCAGGGACAACCTTCCACTAAACCAGGTTGCTCAAAGGCCCATGAACATGGCCTTGAACATTTTCAGCGATGGGACATCCACAACTTCTCTGGACAACTTGTTCCAGTGCTTCACAACCCTCACAGCAAAGAATTTCTTCTTAATATGTAATCTAAGCCTACTGTTGTTCACCTTAAAGCCATTCCCCCTTGTCCTATCTATCACTCCATGGTCTTGTAAAGTTGGAATTGCCATAAGGAGTTGGGACTTCAGTGATCCTTGTGGGTTTCTTTCAACTCAGGAAATGGTTCCATTCTATGGTTCTAAAAAGACCCTCCCAGCTCTTTTTTCAGTCCCTTTGGCACTGGAAGGTGGGTGCTACAGTTCTCCCCCAAGCCTTCTCCGCTCCAGGCTGAGCAGCCCCAGCTTCCTCTGCCTGTCATTATTATTCCTACTGGATTATTAGGATTATTAGGATTATGTTATGTCCTTTAGAGATACTGATGGAAAGAATATGATGGAAAAGGCCTCTGAGCAGAGGCCTGCCTAGATTAGCACCCTACTACCAGCATGAGCTTTCAAGCTTAGCAGCTGCAGCACAGACATGCACATTCACCTGGCAGATTCCCTTTGCACTGTTCCTGTTTCAGTTTTCAAACATTTACTTCCATAAAAATACAGAGCTGACATGAAAAACAAAGCTTTCCTGGAAGAATCCATGTGTTGAGGAATGTATTTGTTTGGTAACATCAACAGCTGCTCACCCTGCACAGATGAAGCTTTGGTATCCCTACAGACCTGGAAAATGACACATTGCAGTCCTGTGGGGCACAAAGCTTTAAAAAAGAATAATTCAATTTATCTGAGGTAATGAAGTCCTTGGGAATGTTTTGGTTTAGAAGCCTGTGTTTAAAAAGGAGAATGAAGACCCTTATCCCAAATTCTCAACACCTAACTTTCAAGATCAATATTCAAATCTATATATGAATATCTAACTCCTAGTCAGAGTTCCCCAACAGCATCACATAATAAACAGTCAATAAGTGTTACAAACATTTATTAAGCACAAACATCTGTGCCTGTTTAAAATAAGTAATTTAAAGACTAAAGTCAAATAATGCAGAGTTTTCCTGAATGGTGCTCCATGTCCTCATGGAATTTCCACATGGAAATCTTCTGTAAGGTCAGACCTGTTTACAACTCTGGTGGTGAAAATGGTCCCATTCACTATTTACCTATCACGCCATCCTACTAATTACACCTTGGCTGAAGTATGCTTATTCCTAACAATAGTAAGAATATAAATAAAATCACTTAATTATAAGGTATATTCTTTAAGAATAACTTAGGGCTCAAGACTTTCTTTTTTTTCCCCCCACAGACATTGAAGTCACTTTGGTTGTGTGGCATATAAACATTGCTGCTGGTCATTTCTTTGAGAAAGCTTCCTCCAGGAGCCATTCCAAGGCTTGTCCTGCTGCTGCCTGAGTTGGCTGATCACTCACCCAGAGATTTCTGAAGGATGGCAAACTGCTCCTCTTCCTTTGCCCGTTCCTGTTCCTCCACATTTTCCTTTGGAGGAAGGATACCTTTCTTGCGCAGAATGTCATTCCACTCCGTGTCTTTATTTGGATCCTAGAACAGAACAACAAATGGATGGTATTTCCTCAAGGTGAATTTTACCACTTCCAGAAATTAACACAGTTGCTAAACTGGTAACTGGATGGACGGTGCCAGAAAGCCACAGTGCAAATCCTCCTGACACTGAGGCTTCTTTCCAGCCCCTGACCTGCAGCACCCTGAAGCCTGACTTTGTTTTATTCCATCCCACTCACAGCACATACAGGAGGTCTTGGCTGAGTACCATAGTTTGAAGCAAATTCTGCAAAACAAGGCAAATACATCCCTGCATATAGTTGAAAAGCTGAGTATGAGATTTTCCTATTTAGCAGGCAATTTTATTTTTTAAAATACAAGAAATCTCAGTGATAAGCACCCATAGGTGGATTGTGCTTCCTGGCTGTCTTGGCCTAGGTCCAGTTTAGAAACTGAATACAGAAACTGCTTTGGTATAGCTTGTGTCAGTACACCTTACACCAGGTCTATTCACAGCCATATGACCATCTCTCTTCTCCCACTAAGCTCTACTTACTTATGGACTACCGGGGACAGGAAGGGAGGGGTAGGGGGCTGAAAGGGACAAGAAACATAAGACAGTAAAGAAAAAGAACAACGTAGCTCATCAAACACAACACCAGACTTCCCCCCCCCGCCCCGTCTCTGACCGCAGTCACCTTTCCCTCGACCCCGCGTTTACTATCATTTACTATCACACTGATGCAGCGCCCGAAACGCCGACCCCCTCACTACAGTGAAATAAGTACCGGAGCTGCAAAAAAAGCAAGAAACTGCCACAAACCCAGCCATGGAGCTACCGAACAACACCGCCACGTAAAAGCTACCTCACGTTCGTACCCCGAGGGAGCGGCACGAACCCGGGCCGCCCCCACCCCGGCTGCCCGGGGCCCCCGGCCGGGGAGGACGGCCCGTGGCTGCCCCCGGCGGGGCGGGCCCGGAGCCGCCGCCGCTTCCCGCAGCGCCTAATAAGGACGGGCCCGGCTCCACGGCGGGAGGCCCCGGGCCGTGAGGAGGGGTCGCAGAGCGGTTTGGGTTGAAAGGCACCCTGAAGATCGAAACTCCCCTGCCGTGGGCAGGGACACCTTCCAGTAAACCAGGCTGCTCCAAGCCCCTTCCAACCTGACAGAGAACAACCATGCTTGAGCAGGGAGGTTGGGCAGGTGACTCACCGTGGTCCCTCCCAGTCTTTTTCTGTGATTCCCTGTAACTTTTGTTTCCACTTCACTGAGCCTTTTTTATCTGTTTATTTTTCATACCCTGCGTTATTTCCCTACTAGTTTATCTTCTTATTTTCTTTCCCTGATCTGTTAAAAAATAAAATAAATAAATAAAGAAAATAAGCAATCAAGCCTATATTATCTATTCTTATTAGCCATAATCAGCTGTACTTGCATGAAATACAAAGCTGTGTTTCTTGTCAGGTACGTACAGGCAACCTGTGTATCTGTGATTGTGATATGTATGGAAACTGACCATGGGACAGTTATAAAGACAATTCTAATAAATAACTGAGGAAGTAAAGCATGGAAGAAGGCCTTTGAACCTATCCTTTGTTTGCAATTAACCTTTATAAGTCTTAAGTTGATTTAGGAGCATTCGAATTAAAGCTTTAAGGATGTTGCTGTTTGACAGGAACTTTCTGCTTCTAGCTAAAAAAAGTTTTGAACAATAACCTTTTGAAGTATAATTTTAGAATATTGCTTGTAGTAAGGATCTTTGAAACTATAGCTTTAGAATATATAAAAAGGAAACATGCTTATCTCGACCCCTTAACAAAATATTGAAAAACAGCTTGAGAAAGGAAGATGAACATCAACTCAAGGACTGATAGTTTTGACCAAGGGAAGCTGAACATCACTGGTATGAGATTTATAGTACTTGCAATTAAAAGGTAAACCCGCATCTGGAATCTAGACCTCGCCACCTGGGAGACTTCTTTCTTCTTTTGGAAGCTGGACCTCACCATCTGGGGTTACTCCTTTCTGAGATACATCCTGAGAAAAACGAAATCACAATAGTGTATGGAATTGTGACGTGAAAATTTGGAATACAAACTGCTGAGAAAGCTTATGAGTACCCCTATAAATATCTGTAAGCCCCAACTATTGGCATGCAGTTGGAGGGAAAATTTCCCCCACTGTACCCAGCGCTGTATTGCTCATACTTTACCATATTAATTAATTAATAAATTGATTGCTGCTTGAATATTGGCCTAGTCAAGCTTCTCACTTATAACACTTGTAATATTGTTATGACTGGATCACAGCCAACTGATATTACCAAACATTTGTCTCTGATAGTTACTTTTGTTTCAGTTTTGAGTCTGTGTTAAAGTATCACTTAGAAAACACTGAAAAGTGTGTCAGATGTGGTGACCCAAATCCATTTGGCATCATAGCCCATTCCATACAAACAGGCACCTAGGCCTGCCCTCTCAAAGAACTGAGCAGACTTTTCAGCTTGTTTTTCAGAGACACGTGGCAGAGGGAAGAGACCTGCTCCTGCCTCCCTTCCCCTCCTTTTATTCTCTGTTCTCTAATGGACAGATCTCAGACTCACCCAGATCTCAGTCCCCATAAAAGAACCCTAAAGAACCTGCCAGCAGGCCTTAAGAGTGTATTTGAACATGTGGAGGAAGGACTGTCTCAGCTCTGGCAAGGGCCTGAAATGAAAATTTAGAAGCCCCACTGCCACATGTTGTAAGGTCGTGGGCATCCCATTAACAGCCAGTTATTCTGAAGTGGGCTCACCCTTTTCCCTGTGCTAAGTCTGGGTTACTGAAGGGAAGGCACAGCCGCCTCTTCTGGCTCTGAATTAGGAGAAAAGGACAGCTGTGCTTTGAGAGGACATCAGTCCTCGTGGTGAGTGTTTGGACATGCAGAGGGCACCCCATACTGGTTGTTCAATGCCCTGAGGTGGCAGGAAACTCAACCTCACTCAGCTTAGACTAAATGCTCATCCTTGTAGGAAAAGTGGGTGAGAGCCACCCACCAGTGCAGGTGCTGTGAGGCTCTGACCCTCAGCTCTCTGGCAGGCAGAGCCAAAGGCTGAACTGTTCATGACAGTTTTGTTGTCTGAGTATTTTTGCCAGAGCCTGGGCTTCTGGGAGTACCCTCTGGTTTAAACAGTCATCTTCTGTGGCTGAAATACCATTCACAGACAGAGCCTGGGCTTCTGGGAGTACCCTCTGGTTTAACAGTTATCTTGTGTGGCTGAAACACCATTCACAGCCACAGCTCTTGTATGTTCCTGGTTGGAAACTACTTTGAGTGTCAGAAAATAAACACACAAAGAGCATGAGCAAGAAGTTAGCACTCATTTCTTTAAAGGCTGCTCAAAAATATTCCTTTGCCTCAGGTGGGATTTTTGCCCAAGTGAACAAAGAGGAACTAACCAAGCACTCTCAGCACCAGAACCACAGTAAACCCTAAGCCCCTTCTTGGACAGAGTTACCAGAAGAGGGGGCAGAAGCCTAAATTTTAGGAGCACCCCCATCACACCACTTGCTGAGACTCAGACACATTGTAAACCAAGCATGATTCTACCCAGGACACATCTAAAGCAAAAGTTTCCCCCTCCCACCCAACTAAAAATATATTTACAAAGCCCCTTTTCCCTATGTACTTTTTTTATCAAGCTCCAGCAGGAAGAAGAGGATTGCTTTTAGACATAGCATGCAGGCAGAAATACTCCAGCCAGTGGGTGGGAAGTGGCAGTGCCATAGTGAAGCTGAAATGTAGCTCTGGCTCAGCCCTTGCAGACAGCCTGCCTTCTTCCCCCTCACCCCAGCCAATTTGCTGCTGAGCAGCTGTAATGCATTACTTTATTTTGCCCCAAATCAGGGATTAGGTGAAGGAAGATGAAGCACATGTGCAAATGACTCATTAATTACCCAGGTGACCCGCTGATGAGGAGAAAAAGTTGCTAATAAAAGGTCTGGGCCCGGGGTAAAGGTGTTACCTGGCTTGTTTGTGTTTGGGTGCAGGTTGTAGCAAGGCGCAGAGTGGGGAAAAAATAAGACTTTTTGAAGGTAATGTGATGTACTTTTCATTTATAATGTATTGTGGAAGATTTGGGGTTGTGGGCTTCATGTTATTTTGTAAGTTAGCTGCCTCTATTATACAGTATGACTGTACTGTGGATTATTTAGAAAGAGTGTTGTTTGGTAATAGGGATATGGATATAGGGCTTAGTTTGCTTGGACTTTATTAGGGACTGAGTTGTTTTTTGTTTGGTTGGTTTTTTTTTTTACTTTTTTCACCTTCTTTTCAGATCTTATTCTAAATTTTCTTAAGCTTGGACTTTATTAGGGACTGAGTTGTTTTTTGTTTAGTTGTTTTTTTTTTTTACTTTTTTTCATCTTCTTTTCAGATCTTATTCTAATTTTTCTTAAATAGTTAAACTTTTCTGTAAAAACCCTGCATATTAATATGTGATGGGTGTTCTTGCAAACAGCTGTGCTGGAAGTTAATTGTCCTCTACTTACAGACTAGAAATATTATTTAAATGAGTAGTTCTGCTACTCCAGTTGTAAGAGTGTTCTAGCTGGGGTAATTTTCTTTATCATGAGGAAGTAGATGGTAGCTTCTTTAGTCTGCATTGTGCTGTCTAAATCAATTCATTCTCCTCCTGGTACTGAAGAGCTCCAGTAGTCTCATAGAAGCCAGAGAATACCACTTAAGGAATTAATTTAAAGCTGTGTATGAAAGTCCTGGAGTATTTTGGGTATAACAAACTGTAGGCTGCAAGAATTTTTCCATTTTTAGATTTGAAATGGAGGGAAGTTGTAACTTGATAGTAGAAGCTTTTTTTTCAAGAGCAGCTTGCTCTTGAAAGAAGAGACAGGCCTCAAGTTAGCTTTGAGGTAACAGTTGTGGTGTTTAAAAAAAATCTTGCTAAGGAAAACCCACTGTGCCTCAATCCTAAATACAATCCAAGTAGCAGGGGAAAGCCTGTCTTCTTTTGAGCCCTTCATAGCTAACTTCAATAACCCTTGACAGGTTTTGCAATGCAATCCTTCTCCTAAAAGGCAGGCTGTAAAGGGGTAATAACTGTTAAAATTTTAGCTCTGCTGTTGATGAACTGTGGTGTGTGGTGAGCTCTTTCCTCAGGACAAGCACAAGCTTTCTCCTTGACGTGGAAGAGCAGAACTGACCTTGCTGTTGCCTCCTCTTGCTGTCCATTAGCTGTAGCCCAAGCACCCAAGTGTTTTGAAGACCTCCAGCCCTCTGTGTCTCCTCGCCTGTCGGAATGTCTGGACGTGGAAAGAAACACGCAGTGGCTGGCAGCCCTAGAAGTGCCTTGAAGAAAAGCAAATCAGCCAGGGCAGGTCTGCAGTTCCCTGTGGGCCGTGTCCATAGGCTCCTGCAGAGAGGGAAGTACGCTGACAGGATTGGCTCTGGCGCTGCCGTCTACCTGGCTGCAGTGATGGAGTACGTGACAGCAGAGGTCCTGGAGCTGGCAGGCAACACTGCCCGTGACAACAGGAAGACAAGGATCCTGCCCAGGCACATTCAGCTGGCTGTGAGAAATGATGAGGAGCTGAACAAGCTCTTTGCCTGTGTGACCATTCCTCAAGGTGGAGTTATGCCAAATATCCTTTCTCAGCTCCTTCCGAAGAAAACTAGTGGAAGTGTTGCTGCTTCTCAAGACTATGGTGGTAGCCAGTGAGACTTGCTTTTCCTGGTCTGATCTGTGCAGCTATGGATGCTGGGGCTCAGTGCCACTAATTTGTATGTGTTTACTTCTTTGTCAAGTATTTTGCCTGCCAATTTTAAGGCATTTTTAAAATGTGTAATAAAGTTTCTGGAATGCAACACTGGTCCCCTTTTCTCCTTTCTCATGAATGGAAGAACAGAAAATGAAATTTTAAACAATTGCCTAGCACAGCACCTGAGTAACTTTTTTTAAAAAGTCCAGTACATGCTTACTTTTGAAAAGATGTTGCAGGTAAGTGTGGTGAAGCAGGGAGAAGAGTCAAGACACATGCTGTTGTTCCTGTCAACTTCCATCTAGCACAGATTCATCATGCAATTAGTTCAGTGTCTCGGAGGAGAACTCTGCTTTAGTGGTTAGTAACCCTGTGTCTTCAAAGCCTTATTGCTTGTAAAACTGTAGTGAGCATTTGCTCTTCAGTGTCTCGGAGGAGAACTCTGCTTTAGTGGTTAGTAACCCTGTGTCTTTAAAGCTTTATTGCTTGTAAAACTGTAGTGAGCATTACATCATTACAATAAGTCTCTATCAGGGCAAAGCATGCAGAAAGTGGTGGAGCCATGTATTCTCTCAACACAGATGACAAATTCAGTGTTTTTCCATTGTACAAAATTATCAAGAACTTGAGAAGGGGTCTACTCCCCCTTCTCCCCTCCAAAGTCTGTTGGTTTTCTTCTATGGATTGATAATTTTTTTTAAGTATTTGGGTTTGCATCTTTAAAAAAATAAAATGACCCTTCTATATTCAGGGGCATTTAATTTACTTTGACTGTAATTAACAAGCAAGGGGTCCTCTCAAAGGAAGCTTGCTCTGGTATCTGCTTTATAGCATATTTTTCCTCACAGCATATTCACTGCCTTTTTCCTCTGTATCAGGATGCTCTGTGCTGGGGTGGCAGGCAGAGAAAAGGGTCAAGCAGAAGTTGTTGTTGAGATTGAGACAAATAGTTCTCAAGTGCTGAAAAACTGTGAGATGTGAGAATGGAGATGAAAATGCTGTAAAAATAGAATAAGAGACAGATAAATGAAGGAAAGAGCAGCATAAATGTCAGCAGGAAGCGAATGTAAATTTTGTGTGAGGTAGCATTCCACAATAGAATAAAGCAAAGAGTAATTTCCTTTTCGGCAGGAAGAACTGGGTGATACTCTTTCTGGCTGTTCTGGCTCTGCGTTTACACCTGCTGTCCTGTTACTTACACGACAGCACTACTGATATTTTCTAGACATATTCCTTCTTCCACAACACTTGTTAAAAGTTAATGCAGATCATTAAGCTTTGAACCAGCCCTGGCAGGGGACACCAACAGATCAAATGTTCTTCTGCTGAAGAAGAGATAAACACAGTTATGGCTCTTCACTGCTGCCTTACAACCCATCAACAGTGAAATTATAGATCCTCAGAAACCTGGGGCTAGAACAAGGAGAAAAACCAAACCCACAATAACACAACTTTTTTCTTAGAGGTGTTGCCATTCTGAGAGGGGGAAAAATGCAGAACTTAGTTTTGGCACCTGGTTTTACAAAACATATGCTGAGGAGTACTTAGACATTTACTGGAGTAGCATTAATTACACTGATAAATACTGATGCATTCATGAGAAAACAATTTTTTTTTTCAACAATGAAGTATCTTATTTGATTACAAGGTAAACTCTCAACAAATATTACTGGTTTATTATGGTCGTTTATGTCATTATTTATTCTAAACATAGGCATTGGGGAAAAAAATCAGACAAATACCCAGATAATGAGCACTTGGCTTCCTTGGAAAATTGGGGTTGTATCCAGGTTGATTAATAGGCACTCTGGATAATTTTGAACAGAAATGCACAGAGTATCATAGCAAAATATTGAGGCTAAGTAGCTGTACCCTTTTTCACAAAGGGGGAAGATAGAAAGGTGTTATCTTAGTAGTGAAGATGCTTAGCTTCATACCCACAAGTAGGCCCCTGCTCAATAAAGTGCTTGGTAAGTATAAAAATCATACTCCTAGGTCATTCTAATGAAATTGTGATAAAAACTTTCTTTCATGTAATACAGTATAGGAGAGCCTCTTCAAACCTCAAATACAATAGCAATAATTTTGCTTGTTCCCTTGATCACCAAAGTGCTCATTTACTTTGATGAAACAAGACATTAATTGCGTGGTACTTTTGCACATGACTAGTTCTCATGTCTCATGCTATAGGTTTCAACTTAGCTCAGTCACCTGTAGCTGAGGCTGGTATGTGACTTGGTTGCAAATCAAAGCAAAAAAACCCATTCAAAACACAGCTCCTCTGACATCTCTCTTGTTACTGATGCTGCAAAACACATTTGTCTTGATGTGGTGTTACTTTCCTAACCCAGTTACGCTATGGCGCCAGGGTGTCAAGGAAAATAGATGTCTTCAATAACACCCAATAGAGAAAGTGTGTACATGGTGCTCCACAATTCAATGAAGTGGTGAGCAGATGGAAGCATGGGGGTGAAATGATGCCTGGAAAAGCTCTTCTTCTTTTACCTGTCTAGAGGACTGACTGAATGCTGTTGACAGATGTCTTGGTTGTGCAGGGTGCTTGTAGTTCACTCTGCACTGAGATTTGTGTGTTTATAAGCTTGATATCTTCTGTCACCTTCACTTTCTCTGTAAGGACAGGAAACATCCCAAGTTATGGCCTCAGAGAGCCTTGTCTTGGTGAGCACAAGGGATGCACAAGGTCTGAACCCATTCAGTACCCAAGCTGGTCAAGCCCAGCTCACCGTGGAGAGGGCTAGGGCCCAGAGTGCCTCTGCTTTGAATGTCCCACATTTGATGCTGGCCTTGCCCTCTGCTGACCAGTCCCAATATTGCAATTCCTAAACACCATTGTCCTCTTGGAAGTCAAGTGCTGCTCTTTTGAAGGTCACAGAGTAGTGAATTTGTGTTATAATCTGAGATTATACATAGTCTGTGGAACTGTGCAGGCTATACAGAGCTTCTTTTCGGATAGATCACACATGATTGCATCTGGGTGCTCTGAGGTCAGATCATACACATTTTACATTTTGGCATTATCTACTGGACCTCTAGTCGATGTGTAGGTATTTTTCTGGTGGGTGTTTAGACAGCTGTACTCCAGAAACCTGTATTTATGTGTACACATCTTTCAGTGCCATGATTCAGCAGGTACTATCTGAATGGCTGTGTAGTAATCCCTGGGTACAGAAGTTTTGTAGTAAATTTATCCAGAATTCTTTTTTTTTTCAAGTTTGCCTAATGTTCTTATTCAGACTTCCTCTATTGATCTTTCAGCAGGTTGAAGGCTAACAGGAAGATGATGTTTGGTGTACAAAGTTCTTTGCACCAGAGAAAACTTTAGGTGGTGAATCATAACCTGCTATAAGTGCAGTCACATTTTTGATTTTGTACACTGGAAAAAGTTGATCCAGAAATGACTGAAAGAGACTTAGTAGCTCCTTCTAGTTCAGTGCAGAAATCTATCAGAGCAATAAAGACAGTTTATGCAGTCCAGCTCAGTCAAAGATACGTTTGTACCCTGTTTAATAAGGTAGAGGAATGACAATTGCAATGTGGGAGTTGTCTGGAACAGGTAAGTAAGTTTTAAGAATGATTGCTATATGAGCAACCAGTAGACATCCTGGGATCACCGCTCGACTCTAAAATCCCAGCAAATAAGTAAACACAGGCATTGATGAATGCTGACAGGAATGGTGAGTTTGAAATGAAGCATTTATCATTCCTCACTTCATACTTTCCTTCTTGCAAATCAACCCCACTTGATTCAGAGTTCCAACTTTCCTTGACCTCTGCCTTTCCTCTTTGCTGGTTGTTCCCCTCTTTCTTCCCCTGTATTGCTCTGTACATGAAGCCTTACCTATATTTAGCAATGCAACCCCTCCCATGTAACAGTTTCTACAGTTTCTTACTTATTCCACTTTGTATTTTGTGTTCTCCTCAACATTATGATATCTGACTGTCTACAGTTACCTATCCCCTTTACTGCAAAGTTGCAATTGATTATTCCTCACTATGTACAATCACTTCCTTTCATCCTCAGTGAGCTGTACATATTTTTTCCATAGGTATCTTTGCCAAGGTCATTCTGAATGCTGACTCTGTCCTGCAGCATTGTCATCCCTCGCAGCTTGCCGTCACCTCAAGATTTAGTAAGTGAGCTCTTCCCTGTGGGAGCTGAGCAGGGAGTGAGGCTGTCCAAGTCACAAGATCACGAAGGGACCAGAGAGAGGGAACTAAAGCACCAAGAAGGTTTTTCTCTTGTGCTTCGTGCTCTGTCTCTTTGGTTAGCAGCATGCCGTGAGGCCGGGCAGCACTTGCTCCCGCACAGATGAGTGCATTTCCAGGTCCCTTGCTGTGTGCTCTGCTGAGCCTAGCTCCAGCAGGCCAGGCTCTTAAGGTGCTAGGCCAGCCTGAAGTGATTTTTGAGTCAAGTTAGATGGCACGAAGATGTGCACTCCTGAATATTCCTGCCTTTCCAAGAGTCCATGGAGCTGTTCTTAACCACAAGCTCTAAGCTGTGGCAACTGGTTTCAGGAGTTAAGTCCCACAAAATAATTTCCCCTTCTCAGCTGAAACATGTTGCTTCTCGGTGTAAATGAGTGTCCCTTCTTGCTGCTTTTTATGACAAGAGGATGGATAAGGACTCTTCTAAACACACTCAGTACTTTGAATGTCTTGTCAGAAAACTCTAGATTTGTCTCTTCTCTGTCTGACAGTGAGAACTGAGCTTTCACTTCTTTTTTTTGCAGAAATATTTCTGTGCTTCTAATTGTTGTCACCTGTGTCTGCACTCCTGAATTTCTACTGTGAGTTTTGCAGTGGGATATTCAGAAACAGTTTCAGGCCAGAGATGACCTTAGCATTTCTATATTATTAATTTCTCCTGTTTCGCAGGTGACATTTGAATTGCTCCAGGGAGCAAAGATTTGCACTGAGCAGTTAACAAAACAAGAGCTCTTCCGTGCTTCTTACAGAGGAGCCACAGTTACTGAAGAACCTAAGATAGGTTCTCACCTGCAAATTACCACCTATTTATCAACCTTATTTAAGTTTCAAGGCTCAAACAGATTATTGAAACCTGTTGTGGGTGAAGGAAGCCTTTGCTGACTGCAAGAGCACAGCATGAGCTGCCTATAGTACAGTACTGCTTCAGTTTCACCTCAGCCATCTTGTTTACTTTCCCCAGCAGCATGGGGAGATAATTGAAAGGGTAAAAGTGAGCAAAGCTGTGGGCTGAGATAAAGACAGTTTAATAGGTAAAGCAAAGCAGAACAAGGAATTAATTCACTGCTCTACATCAGCAGCAGGTGTCCAGCTATCTCCAGGAAAGCCAGGCTCCATCACGTAACTGTGACTTGGGAAGACAAATACCATCACTCTGAAGGGGTGAGGATGTGTGTGTCTGTCCCTTTCTCCTCCCCAGCTTTTGAGGCAGAGCCTGACAGCATACAGTGTGAGATATTTCTTCTGCATTTGTGTCAGCTATCCCAGCTGTGTCACCTCCCAACTCCTTGTGCACCCCCAGCCACTGGTGGGGTGGGAAACAGGTCTTGAGATTGTGCAAGCCCTGCTCAGCAATAGCTAAAATATCCCTCTGTTATCAACATTGTTTTGGTCTAAAGCACAGCACCATAAATCTGCTATGAAAACAATTAACTATCCCAGCCGTACCAGTACAAACACTTATGTAGAACTGAGCAAAATTTGGTACTTTTCAGCTTTGGCCTCTGAGATGAAACAAGCCAGAAGTGCCATTGCAGTGCTTTTGTAATCATTATCTCTTATTTATTTGCGTTGCCAGAGTGCATCCCCACCGCTTGTATTTAGCTTAGTTGTTCCTTCCAGAAGAACATCCTAACTGGTTCCAGATATCTGAGAAACCAGAGGAGTCAGCATCTCTTTGGTAGTCTTTCCAAGGGCTAATAATTCCTGCAAGATTTGACAATACACTGAACAGCTGTCTCCTTGATGACCCTCATATGCACAGGAGGGTCTGTTGGGTTCCCCTGAAGGCATCCCTCCTCCAGGCTGAACCAGCCCAGTTGTCCTTGCATCTCCTCAGGGGTAAGTGATGGAGTTCTTACCACCTTGGAGGCCCTCACTGCACTTTTTCCATGACCTTCCTGTATTCTCAGCCTCCAAACGGAGTACTCTGCCTTAGATGCAGTCAACAATTGCCAAACAACTCATCCCTTCCCTCTAACTGCCAGCAAACTTCTGTTAACACAGCCCAGACTGGGAACTTATCCAGATAAAACCCCACCAAAGCTCCCATAACATGACAAAACACAGGTACCTCGGGGTTTGTTTTTAAAGACAAAGCTGTCTCCAGGTGGGTTCACATGCAGCTGTGCCAGCATTACTGGAACAGTACTATACATAGTAGCCAAAGAGAAGGAGGGATAACAAAGGGCTTGAGGAAATCAATGCTATGTTCAGGAATTGCATCTTCATTTGCATCCCCTCAATTTTACTATGCTCTTTTCTTCCCAATGAAGCAACTGCTTAGTACTTAAAGTTTTGTGCCCATAAATGTCTCCATGTACCAAAACACTCCATACAGTGCAAGCACAATTAGCTGCACTACATTTTCAAATGCATGATTTCAGAAAAAAAGGGCAGATGTTCAGTGTATTTCTCAAAAGTGCCTCATTTGTGCTTTATGATAGCCAGTAAGACAAGGCTGAAAAAATACATAATTTGATCAAATAACATCTGTATGCAGCAGCAGTACTTGTTCCTCTTCTTTCAAAGTGCTTTGGATTCATCAATTATCACACTTGAGCACTTAGCTACTCAAAATAAATCATTAAAATGTCCGTAATGATTTTCGTATAGTGTTGTTCAGGATGCCTATTCTGAAATAATGGGGAAATATATTATCTAGTCAAAAGGACAAGCATATCATTTATGACCCTATTAAAGAAGATGTTATAAAATTCACTGTTGCATTTGAAAATTGTCGATATTGAGATGATGGACTTTCTTTGATTACAGCTGGCACCAGGCAATGCTAGACTACAGCCCAAGGAAGCCTAGTATGGGCTTCAATAAAAAAAGGACAACAAAAAGAATTACTGATTGCAAATTTATTACATGGAACAGCAAATTCCAGACAACTGAGTCACATAATGGACAACCAGTGCAATGGGAAGTCTCTTTCCTTTAAATAAACCAAGTCATCGAGCTGGTAAATGAATCCATGAACTTCACATTCCACGATATTCTGAAACAAATTAACACAGTATCACATTTTTTGTTGAGATGTTGATCTGAATATGACTTAGTACTCAGTTCTGTACCTCTGGTTATTTTCAAAGTTAGAAATTAAATAGCTTCAGATTCTAGAACCAGAAGATTTTTATATCTGAAGGTTTAGAAAAGCACCCCAATCTGTTGTTTGTATTCAAACATGAATCCTTTCCTCTCACACAGTTCTCTTTGTACCATGTTGTAATCCTGCTGACCTTATTTTAGAGTATGGAAGTGTGACAAAGAAAACCATCCCTCTGTCAAAGATGTGCACTCTAAGTCTCTGGGCATGAAAAAACCCTACATTTCTGTCAAGACAGCTCTTAGTGGCCATATGAAATGTGCGTACCTAGGTTTGTACTAGGTTTGTAATGCTTCTCAGTACCTTCTTTGTCATGAGGCTCAACACTGGTGAAATGGCAGAAGAAATTCTTTACACTTTTGGTTGCCTACTTACCACTGCCTTCAACAGTTCTTCCATTTCGAGGCTGAAAAACATAATAATTAGATGATTGTAAAGAAGCAATGGATTACAGACTTATAAGCACGCCAAAATACATTCCCATCATGCTGACAGGATACTGTATAAAACTGCAGTGACATTTCTTTAAAACAACATGTCAAATACCAGGGGTACCCATGCAGGGTGGGTTATGCTTTTGAATATGAGAAATTTTCATTCATCCTCTGCCCAAAAAGCTAAACATTCTGTCTTTAATTATTCTCATTCAAGATTTGGGTTTGAATTCATAGGGGTAGTATAGGCACATGCCTAAGAAAGAGCATGTAAATACCAGTACTGAAAGAACCTAGATGAACATATTTGAAACAACAAATAACTTGAAATTAAGCATAAATGACAGCTGAATTGTACTCTGGTTACCTAACGTGACCTACTTTACAGTATTTTTAATTTTTTTAAATTGTGTTGAAGATATTCCTAAAAATTAGTTTGGTGTTAATCAGAGTGTCTCTAAACCAGCACACTGGGAATTAGATGTCATAGCTCAGCAAGCCAATGGGTGAAAATTGTGGGAGAAATTATAATGATTTTGCTTTGGCTTTGCCCCATTATGCAGTGTGAGTTCGCTTCCTGGGCAGACCTTTCAGACCAGGTGGGCACTCAGCTCAGGCACACATTTGATCTAATTTATTTAGCATCAGTGCACCTTGACAGTCTCACAGATACAAGCCACATGGATGATTTGGCTCAAGATAAAACATTTGCAGAGGCATATCTTCAAACAAAAAGAAGTGTTTAATCTACCAGTACCCCAGATCTCATTATCTTGTCATCTTTTATTCAAACCAGAGCTTTTTGAGCAAATGGCTCCCTAAACTTTCAAGCATAGGGATATTTGGCTTCTATTCAAAACAACTGCAGCTAGAATTTGTGAGACAGCTGCTCATCTGTGAACATATAACAATGCCTGAGATTCAGAATCTTTAAAACAAAGAGATTCAGATACCCTGAAAAGGAAGAAAGGCCGCCCCAGAGTTCCATGACTGTCCTATAAAATCAAACACAAACAAAATACTTTAAACTCAATTCCATAGATCTGTTGCCAAATTTTACTATTGTATCAGAAGATTGGTAATTTGGGGTCTTTTCCAGCAGCATGCAAACAAGATGTTGATAGTCCCCAATGCCCATTTATCTGGAATGCTGATTAAAAATTAATGCCTGAAGGACATTGTGTCTAGGGTAAATAAACTAGGTTAACATAATTAAAGATTCACAGGGTTTAGAAGAAATATAAAAAACAGCTTTACATGTAGGGTATGAGCAGGGTCAGCACAGATCACTTCCCAAGCACTGGGAAAAACCCAGCTGAGTTTAAAAGAAACAAGGAAAGCTACATACTTCCCTATCCACTGCTACTGCCACTGCTTGTCTTCATATTTACATACCTTCTTTGTAAACTTTGCAGAAGCAATCTGTGATTCCTGCAAGTGGACACTGTATGTTAATCAAGATGCCAGCACGCTTTGGTTTGTTATAGTGACCCTCTGATGCTGATGAGGTTGGTGCACTCCATGTGGGAAGGGAGACAACCTGACACTCATCACAGACAGATGTAAGAACAGCAGCAAATGGATTTTTTAAAAGACTGATGTGAAGCCTTGCCTGGAAGTTACTCTGTTCATTACCATCATTCAACAGGCTTCCCCTGCTGTACAGCAAAGTGCAGCTGTGCTCTGGGGGGTGAAGCAGAGCTCAGCCTGGAGCTCCACTCCTCAGGCTTGAATTGTACTGATAGCTCTTATCTTGTTAAAATGGGGCTGCTCTTCACCTTTCAGACTGCCCTTGGTTTTAACCCAGGAAAGATTGCTGGGTTTAAGCCTTCCCCTGCACTCTTTATGCTTCAGAAAATTGCTCATTTCTCTACTCAGTCTTACTTCAAGGAATAGAAACTTTCCCCAGGACTTTATGTGAGCAGACTAAGTTCAACATGTGATGCAGCCCTGAACCTGCAGCCTGGTTTGGGAGCCCTCCTGGCCATGACACAGCTGGTATGCTGCCAGCCTGGCAGGAATGGGGAACGGCATGGCTGTGTGCCACAGCCATCAGTCACCCATCAGTGAGTGGGTTTAGTTACCTGGAGCGGGCTTAGAAACAAACACATGTGATGGGCAAGAATGGGAAGACGGGTGAGAACGCAGGAAAGCATGTGGGTGGGAAACTGCAGAGAAGGAGTTTTAAAAGACAAAATACACAAGCAAGAAATAGAGATTCATGGTTCAGGGTAGGAGAAAAGGATTTCTTTGGTTCAAGCTGCGAGACAAAAATTTATGGAATGACTGACATCAACTTACAGGGCTATGAAATACTAGGGAAGAAAAAAATGCTTGCTCAATCAAGGTGCTTTAAAGGGTGCAAAGGAGGAGACCACTACAAAGAGACAATATGAGTGCTACCTTTGTTCTGATTTGATTATTACACACCAAGCAAAGATAGAGGTTGGCTCATGACTCAGCCTGCAGTTTCAACTATCCTAACTAATTTATAACAGGTGAGAGATTACTATGTGGAACAAATATGGTAAAAACAGAGCTTTTAAATATCTTTGGGGTGGAAATCTTGAACACACAGTGACATGATTGGACATTGATGTTAAATATTCTTAGTTCTCACAAAATATTTTAAATTCCCCAGGTGGGGTTCAAGTCCCATTCATACCCAAATTGCCATGGACTTTGCCTTTCACAGTGCCAAGGCCTGGTTCCTTCTCTTAAAACCCCATTTACCTTCTCTATAGGATCTGTAACTCTGACTGACTTTTTTTAAATTAAAATAATGTAGAAAGTTAAATTCAGCTGACATTAGTAGGATTTCATAATTGTTTCACTGGGTTCACTACACACAGACTCATTTGTAGTGTCTTCTGAAGATTCCTTGTGGGCTAAGAAAGTAGGACTTCATGAAATGTGAGATTTGATCATCTGGGTAAAACTTCACATAGTTTTTTTTTTCATATTTCACATATTTATTTTATCTTCTGCTTTACTCAGACCACACCTAGAAATCATATTGCAGATGTATAGCTCATATTTTTTTAAAGGATATTGTATGAGATTCAGCTTCTCAATGTATCCTTCTTGAGGACACATAATTTTTTGCAAAGTTAGTAACCAAAATAATAACTAGGAATAGGACTCTGTTCAAAGTTACCAGATTATTCTGGACTTTCCCTCATTGGCCAAACTGTGGAAGCATAAGAGTCAATACTGAACTCAAAAACATTTATTAGACTTTATGACTGAAATGCTATAATTTTTTATACAATCAGCTCCAGTATTGTAGAGTTTAGTGACTACTTCAGGAAAACATGCTTGGAATTATAATAAGCTAGAGACATCCTGGCAAGAAGAGATATTGAAACACATTTCAAAATACTTTCTATTGTTGTCTTGAAGGATCTACTCCTGTTTTGAAACAGCAGAGGACTCAGCCTCCACAAGTAAATTGGTCTTTTTAGCATATACCTGGGGGCTGACTGAATTTTATGGAAAAGGTTCTTTATTAAATGGTGCTAATAAAAAAGTGATATAAAGCAGAACTGATACTGAGGTGCATCCTTATATGACTGCACCAACAAAAAAGAGCTATACTCAATAACTCCTCAACTTAATCTCCTTACTCTGAGCCAGAAACACAAAAATACACCAAACATAAATAGAGTATTAAAATCAGTAAAGCAACTCATGCACCTCTGTGTTCAGCATAATCTAAGGTTTGCTATTGATCCAATGTTAGGTATATTTTTAGTGTATTTAACCCTGTGTTATTCAAAACTGAGGGTCAGGTTAAAATGCTGACTCTGACTGTAAGTGAATGTTTTGATTCTTCAGCTCTGAATTGGTGAAAAAACAGCAGTTTCATATAAATAATTTAAAGTAACTAAGAATTCCATGAAAACTACTAACAAGAAGAAAGTCTTTTATATACCCTCCTACATCTCTTAAACCATTACAGTATTTAATTATATATTATTGTTTGGAGAGAAATGTCAGAAAGTTGGTCTTGGAGTGGTTGCTTTCTAAGTTTAAGGGGGTGCTTTGGAATAAAATAAGCGATTACACCTTACCTCATTTTTATGCATACTGTTGAATATGGAATAGCAGAGATCCAAAACAGTGCTGGAGATCTGAAAAAAAAAAAAAACAACCAAAAAACCAAAACCAAAACCAAAACAAAACCCCAACAATATTTTAATACATTTACTGGGAGAACATGTGTACATGGTTTGATTAAAAACAGGCTTGATTCTGATCCCAGATCAATTTAGATTGAGCACAGTTCACCAAAACACTCAGAGCAGGGGAAAACTTACTGATGCTATTATGAGCTGAAAAATTACTCTTTTATTTGAGGAGGAGAATACACACAATACAACTGTTGTCAATACAGTCTGGTGCTATAAAGAGATCAAAATCAGCCTCTTATATTTAAAATGCATTTTCTGTGCTAATAGTTCTAGGGGTTGCTATGGTTTGTGGCATGTTTAATCTATGCTCATTTTCACCTACAAGCCTTTCAGTCAATCAGTACTATAATCTTTAACCATATACTGAAATACACTGTCCCATACTCATTGTCACAGGACAGGGATTTGCTTATGCATGCAATCACATCAGATGAGAGCTACAGCTTCAAAGGAAGTGAGGTGTAAGACAACTGAAAAACAGGCTCTGGAAGCTGTTTTCTACAAGTTTTGGTTCACAAAACTGTAACATTTCAGAAAAAAAACAAAGCAGCACAAAATGTTCAAAATGTCCAAATACTTCCTGATCCTGCAAATATTTTTCTCACAGATTTGAAAATGACCCTTGGGCTTGATATTAAATGCAGTGCAGCTGATCTTTCACATACTGATAATTTCTTTTAAAGTGTTTGCAAGCCTTGGGCCAGCAGAAATCATCTGTGAAAACTTCCCCTCGCTCTCCTCTCCTTTGAGCACCACAGAAAAATCCCATCCACCCACCAAGCACCAAGCCAGGACCAAACGGGACCTTTAAATCCTGGAGGACTGTCTGGCACTTCTTGCTTCAGTGTTAGCTACTATTGGCATAATACTGGCATGGCAAGAACGGGGAAAAAATGCTTTTCTTTAGGTCTGCATTAGCTTCACAAGGAGGAGAGCACATAGACCAACAAACTTGCCCTGCTCTCCAGAGCTGCTGGCTGTCTAGCAGAGGCTCTGCCACCTGCAGACATCGATGCTCCAGGTTATACAGGACAATGAGCATGTCTGGAAGAGAGAGTCTCAGCAGATCAAACACATTACAGGAGTCAAGTTACCTGGGGCTGGTCGGACATTTCCATCCACTGACTGAAACACAGTGCCAGTTGCTTAAAAAAGTAAAGAATAGACATTAACAGTGTGTCTATCATACCTTCAGACCTGTGTTTTTGCTCGGGGCCAGCTTGTTATTATCCTGTCCGTCTTTTGCTGACCCAGGTGTCCTATTCTGCACCCTGCTGCCCTCCACACCCCTGCCCATCCCTGTTCCACCTGCCGCTGCGGGCGGCAAAGGGCGCCAGCCTCTCTCCTCTCTTTACCGACCCCCAGAGCATTTAATAAAGTATTGTCAGTCCGTTGCCGATTTCCTACCTCAGACGTCCCTGTTCCACCTGCCGCTGCGGGCGGCAAAGGGCGCCAGCCTCTCTCTTCTCTTTACCAACCCTCAGGGCATTTAATAAGGCATTTAATAAAGTATTGCCAGTCCGTTGCCGATTTCCTACCTCAGACAAGCCTCGTTTCCCACCTTCCCCGTCTCTCGCCTACCTCTGCACGTCCCAGAGCCAGTGACAGACGTACCCGGTTTGGGGGCAGCTCCAGGGACAGACGTACCTGGTTTGGGGGCAGCTCCAGGGACAGACGTACCTGGTTTGGGGGCAGCTCCACTCCGTCCCGGTAGCGCGAGAAAGGCTGCGGGAACGCTGCGGGACGGGACAGGCTGTGTAGGGATGCCGCGGAGCCCAGCCAGGAGTGGCCCCTCGGGAGGAGCCGATCCTTCCCAGGGCTCTCTCGCGTTCCCTCGATCCCGGACGTACCTGAGCCCCGCGGGAGGGCGCAGAGGCAGCAGGCGGCCAGGAGCCAGGGCAGGGCGGGCGGCGGCGAGGGCATGGCCGGGATGGACGGACGGACGGATGGATGGATGGACGGGCGAGCGGACGGGAGCCTTTATGGGGTCTCGCCGAGCCCCATACGGAGCCGCCGAGCCAATGGGCGCCGGGGCGGTCCCGAGCACCGCTCCCACTGCCGCTGCCGCTGTCGCTGCCGGTGCCGCTCCCGGACAAGCGCTGCCGCCCCCGCCGCCCCGCCGTGACGAGAAACCCCCACCCCAGCATTAGGGACCCCGCTCTCCATCCCCTAGAACCCCATCAAAACTGCTTCTCTAGAAGAAGCGACCGAGAGGAAATAGTGAGAGACGAGAAGATGCTGTGCCTGGTCAAGTGAGAGAGCAACAGAAAATTCAGTTTTGTAGTAGGGCTTGCTGAGTGTTTGGAAATTATTTCTCCTCATGCCAGCTTAGGAAATAAAGTTTGCCTTCTAATTAGAAGGGTTGTGAACTTTCATATTGAACAAGTCCCATTTTACTACATTTACCTTTGCATGAAATAAAGAAAGCCATCCACATTTAATTCATTTCATAGTGGATATGGCTATAGAAAAGATACAGATCTGCTATCAACAGAAAGTGATTCTCTTTTCCTCCTGATTTAGTCATTGGGTTTGATTATGGAAAACTCTTCCTGGTTTTCTCTGTGCAATTTCTAAGAGCAATGCTTTCTAATCAGATCACAGACTTAGAAAGGCAGAGTTCTCCCAAACTCTTTTATTTAATAGACTTTGGGCCTGCTGAAGCAAATATATATTCAGTTGTCCAACTTGTAACACAGCAGGGTTGGAACTACATGATCCCTTCCAACCCTAACTATTCTATGATTCTATGTATTAGACATGCTTGGGAGGCAATGGCTCCAGTGTGGGATATGAGACACAAAAAGCTGCAGAGGGTGTTATTGTCACAGCACCCCACCTCATCTCATAATGTCCCTCAATGGCCATGCTGCACTCTAAAAGGATGATGGCAGGACTGTTCCTAGTGGGAGCATCTCAGAACAGTCCGGGAGGAGACACACGTGCTTTCTCACAAAGAAAAAGGGAGCCAGACTTCATTGACTTTTGACAGCTACACAGCTGTGTGTCCTGAACATGTAAAAAGCACAGGAGCAGCCAAGTGACCCCAGCACCATTAGTTCACCCTTTGTTCCTTCCCCTGGGAAAGATGGCTGTCTTTGCCTCATCACAGCCTTTTGGGGGCAATAATCTGAGTGGGGAGGTGTCAGGAGAGGTCAGACATTGCTGGAGCAGACACTCAGTTGTCAGATTGTCACTGTCTTAAGTGGAATGGGAGATTCAAGACAGGATAGAATTCAAATAGATTAGTTCCTCTGTATAATTTTTAGGCTCTGTGGGAGCTAAAGCAGATTGCAGCAAGTTTTGTGATGATGGTTTTCATTAACAAGAAGATGCAGTGTTCCAGGAAGGACATAGTTCCTTTTTGCAGAGGCCCTACTTTCTAGCCAAGCCCATGAAATCCTGGAGTGAAAGAATTACCTGTGTTTGTTAAATTTGCTCATAAAAGGAGGATAGTGCTTTATTTTTGATAGCAGTGAGAAGCAGGTTGTGTTTGGTGTAATTTATTGAAGCCAGTGTAGTCACAGCAATGTGAGAGCAGAGCCCCACTAAGTGTGAGCTGGGCTCATCAGAGGTAGGCAGTAAAATGAGAGAAGATACTCTGAGAAAAGATACTCTGAAAGATTGCACATTTTCATATTAACTATCTTCTTCCTGTCTTTCAACACCTTGACCAAACTGAAAATTATTGTGCACCAGCAGTGTTTCTCTTGCCCTGCTTATCACAGATCTTACATCCAAATCACTCCCATGCTGCAGAAACACAGGATCTTAGAGAGCCATTATTGATTCACTATTTGCTATAATTTTTTAATATTTACATATGAGATACCAATCCTTTTAAACCCTAATAATTTGCTATCTTTTTACAAGAGAATAATATTAAATTATGACCAGATTTCTAGTGATAGTTCATTGTAATGGGATGTGCTTCTCTGACTTTCCCTATTTGGTGATAAAAACACAATCTTCTGCTTTCTGCCAGTTATATGGTAGCTTCTTTCCACTTTTTAAAACACATTTGAGTTTAGGAGTGGAATTTTTTTTTGTAATAGCATGTGATCATGTGATCACTTCTACCTTACATAAAGCTGGATGCTACCTGGACCTTTCCTTCCTCCTTCTCATGCACAATAAGCCATCTGCTGCTTTATTTCACCAGGGAGTAGCCTAAGTGTACTCTGTGCCTTCTTTCAGCAAATGTTGCCTACAGTGAAGCCCATGGAGATATTCCTTTGCATCAAGTGAGGCTTAATACTTAAAGATGAAAAAAAATTAACTCATTCAAGCTCCACTAAAACAAACCCACAACTTATCTCCTAACTGAAAATAGCATTTTATTACAGCTATGCTGTATGAGAGAAGAATAGGGAAAGTGTTGGAAACTAAAATTTCAAATATATGAGGGTGTTATATTGTGAACACATTCAGCTTCCTTAAATCAGAACTTTCTTTGCTGCTGGATGTTTCATTTCGAAAGTGTTAGCTAAGATGCAGCCAATTGGTATATCAACACCAAGCCACATTAATGAGCCATACTTTCACTGCATAAATAAAATTCCTCTTTTAAGGTCCTGGGCTCTCTGCACGAAGAGAGAAAAATAGGGTGGCTTTCAATGTCCTCAGTGATTCACAAGAGAGTTCAAAATGAAGCTTCAGCAGGGGGATGATGAGAAACAAGAGGATTTTTTATTGTAAGGAGTCTTGGCCTATATTTAGCAACAGCAATATTATGACACCCATAATTTTACTATAAAACATGCTGTGATTGATAAATGAATACGAAGAAAATTTGGTGTCAATGGGCAAAAAATGCTGAAGGGCTGGTTTCCTTTTTGTAAATGATTTTGGCAATGGAATCAGTAGTTATTGCAGACAGCAAGGACAGAGTGCACAATGTCACGATTGAGCAGCTCTTGAGTGCACCCCAGCTCATCCAAGCTGCTTCTGCTTGCTCATGCCTCTCCCCCTCCACAGCTCAGCAGTACTTTGTACAAAGCCTTATGCTGCTCTGAGGGCTTTCAATACCTCACCCACGACCTGTTTGGAAAGATGAGGAAAGCTAGAGAAAATGGAGGGTATTTATTAGGCAAACCTGCCACAGAGCCTGCAGACAGCTCCCATTACTTATCTTTGATTACATATGACAGTGCCTACTTATGTTGAATACAAGGCTGTGCCACAGAGCCTGCAGACAGCTCCCATTACTTATCTTTGATTACATATGACAGTTGAATACAAGGCTGTGTTTGATGTGGTTTTAGTTAACACTTGCTTACCTTTCCAGCACAGACAAGTGGTCCAAACAGTGTGAGCTTGTCTCATTTTTGTTTTAACATGGGCAAGACTCTACTCAGCACTCAGAGCTGTGTGCCCAAACTTTGCTTTACCAGTACATATTACACTTTTGTAAAACTGACATCTGCTAAAGGTGCTGATTTGGTTGTCAGAATGTCAACTAAGTACAATATGATCAAGTAAGTACAATCTTATGCTTTTGTTTGTGGTTGGGTTGCCATACTTTACAGCTATAAAGCCACATTCAAAAAGTTGAGTAGGCCAGCAAGTGAATATTTCAAGGGGATCAGTTAAAAGCGTGTCCCACTGGGCAGGAGCTCAAAGGCAAGAGTTAACCAAGAACATCAAAATGGAAGACAGATGCTAATGGTGAAGTTAGGAAACTAGACCAGGAATATGAATATTTGCATTCTTTTGGATAGTTTATTGGCTAATTTTTGGAGAAATGTGATTTTATGTCTGCTACACTCTGCCAGAGAGGTGTCAATTCCTCTGAAATGGAGCATTGTGCACCTACCATGCTGTGCTGTATGGAAACAGTGCTATAGCAATGGGCTGTATTTGGCAACAGTGGGATAAAGGACCAGTCTAGTTTCTGGTTTTGAGACGTTTGAAAAGATCTTTAACCTGGAGCTCTGACTAGGCTTAATTTTATTTGGTGTTGCTCCAGCTGGACAGGGAAGCAGTATGTTCTTCTGCTTAGGCAACTGGTGGGAAAACTCAATCAATATCTGCAGTTTAGCTTTCACCAAGGATTTGTCCAGAGTGATTCATTCCTAGCATCTTAGGCCTGCCATAAATTTCCAGGTGGTCTCTGAGTCAAATGCTGGAGTGGCTGACACATACTTCACACCACCAGCTGAACAAATTTGATTTTAATAGCTGAATTATAATGCTGACATTCATTCATCCACGCCTCCTAAATCTGAATGATTTAATCTGTAGCTTTAATTTTCTTTGGGTATAACTATATGTAAATCATAATTTTGTGTTTACAGAGGGAATCACCGCAGTCTAAGAACACCTTACTCTGATTAATAAAGGATACCATACATCTTAGATTTGTGGCAAATACCCAAATCCTACATTTTCATTACTATACGAGGAGAAAGTAGCTGAAAATAAATGTTTTTCTCACCAAGAACTGAGTACAGAGAGAGTCAATCCCAGATAATTTTTACTACCTGACCATGTTTCCTTGAAGATCACTCACTCTAAACCCACCAGAGAGAAGAAATCACCACACTGTGTTAATCCATTTCAGTATCATATGACCTATCAACCCTGTGCTGGTGATATGACCCATCATCTGCCTGACTTTAACATGATACACAAAAACCAACTCCTCTGGGAAGCTGAGTGCTTAAATAGCTGGAGCTCAGGCCTTGGATATTCCAACTTATGTGTCACTTATCATTGAATGAGGAGCAAAAAGTTTAACCCAAAACTCTGCTTCCCTTAGCCATACTTACCAGCACTTAATCCTGTCAGACATCTGAGTTGAGTGCTATTCAAAATGAGTAAGTACTCAAACACTGTCACTTATAGTTATTGCTGAAGATATCTGTATTTTTCTTCTTAAGTAATTTGACTTAATATGAAAGCATTCTGTTTCAAGTTAATTATATCTTTACAGAGTATTGCTGGTATTGAAAAAGAAGTGATTGTTTCTTTGACATATTAAATGTCATTTGTGTGAACTGTTGTATGCCTTCTGGCTCCTGACTTCAGCTATAAGACTTAAACTAACTTTTATGCTGTCCTTTGGCCAAAGCATGCTGGTATTGAAAAAGAAGTGATTGTTTCTTTGACATATTAAATGTTTGTATGACCTGTTGTATGCCTTCTGACTTCTTACTTCAGCTATAAGACTTAAGTTAATTTTTATGCTGTCCTTTGGCCAAAGCTGTTATGCCTTCTGTAAACCAACAATAAACTAAGAGCTATTAATACTAATTCTACTACTTGGATTAGGGTCCAAACCTGTCTGTCAGTAGTGATGTTTGTCCATAGCCTCTACTGAGAATTGCTCAGAAGCTGTTTCTCTCCACATGTGAGTCCTAAAGCTCTTTGTGCACAGAACACATACATCTTTTCTCTGTGGCAAAAGATCTGCCTTGTCCGCCTGTGAGCAGCTGTCCAGAAGAACCACAGGCAAACAAAAGGCAGGTTTTCCTTAAAGGAACCATTTTTCAGCAGAATGTCTTTTAAAAGCCTTTAATCTCCTTCTCAAATAAATTTGACTGAAGGGTTTTTTCTAATTGTTATCCTTTCCCAAAGGTCTGTTTGCAGAAGCACTGTGGCATTTGTTATAGATGCAGAATTAATTTGTATCCATTAACACCCTATTTACATATAATCTTTTTGGGTTTAGTTGCTCCATTTCAGCCAAACCTTGAATTAAGAAAGCTCTCCCTGCTTGGGGAAGGACCCCATGAATGAGCCATTCTGCTCTCTTGATCTCTGCTCTGGGATGTTTGTGTTGCTCAGCCCTTTCCAGGCCCAACAGGGGCCAAAGTTCCAGTCCAGGATCTAGACACACCATTAGACACAAATGTATAGAAACAGACCTCCCATAATATGATGCACCAGCTAGACAGGACAAGACAAAGGAGGGAAAATGATAGTGTGTTGGCAGGAATACAGACATTTTGGAATTCTTATCCACCATCAAAGGAGGGAAAATAGTGTGTTGGCAGGAATACAGACATTTTGGAATTCTTATCCTCCATCTGCATTTACTTTTTCTTCTTAATAAGTATTTCTTGACAGCAAAATATTTGGTGGGGGAGTGCTTTTGTGGACCACCCTCAACAAAATAGCCTGGTAAGACAGGAAGCTGAGTGTCAACAATGCACATAATTGGAACACCAGAAAGTGGCTGAGAAGATGCTTGCCCAAACTGGTGCTGCTTATGGAGGAAGATGACCATCACCAGGATTTAACAGGAACTAGGAAATTGAAGTCTTTTGAAACAAACTGAACTAGAAAAGAAGCATAAAAGGTACACCAAAATTTGCAACAGAGGGTAGGGCCCTGGTGATGGTAACAGAGCAGGGTTTGACATTGACAGGGGCCCTGCTCAGCACCAGCACTGCAGTGCCCATGTGGCCTGGGGGACACAGAATGCACCCAGGAGGGGTGACCCCGTGGATGTAGTGCAGATCCTGCACCTGTGCTCCAACAGAGCTTACTTGGTGGCATGAGGGTTCAGGGAGTGTTGGGAGCAGTGGGGGATCACACATAGCTGGAGCACACACATCCCCCAAAGGAGAAGTAGGGAGGAGGGAAGCCCCTTACCCTAGAGAAAGAGGTAGGCACTTGTCCCTCACTGTGCAGATTTTGAGCATTTAGAGATTAGTTTTATATTTACATATAGCTATACCCAAAAATTTCAAGTTCAGTAACAGTTTGTGTGTGTCTAATGTTGAGGTTTATTTGTTGGTATAGCTCTTGAATATATTTTTCACAAATTGCTGATCAATTATGTGCTGTTAGTAATTCAATAAATTACTTTAGTCTTGAGCTGAGATTTAAACTATGAGCAGTTTTTCCCTGTGATAATTATGCACCTGAATGTCCCTCAATGCTAGCAACATTGTGCATGAAATGCAGTAAGGCCAGCTTGCTTTTCCCCTTTATAGCAATGAATCTTGAGAATGCATCTTTCTGTCTTCGATGGCAGCTGCTGCACTATCTTCTCACTCTGAAGGCTCCAAGATAAAGAAGGAATTACTCCAAAGCCAAAAAAGAAGGGGAAAAAATTGAGAGAGAATTTGAGAGAAATAATGAGAAAGAACTGAGTGGAAACATAGAAAACTACTTTCTGACTCGGCAGAGGACCACTCCCTCATGTTTTGTCAAATGCAGTCCCTGCCTCTCTCAGCCCTACTACATGAAAATGTGGAGGCTGGAGCCTCTCTAGCATATAAATGAAGAAGACAGATCTTTTTCTGCAGTATAATTTGCTGTAAGGCACCCCACTCAAAAGTGGGCAGAGAACTTAGGGTTTTTACCTGACTTAATTGTTAAAGAAGGAGGAAAAGCCAGGAGGAGACAGCTGCATTAATGGTTATATCAGGTACGTTTCTCCAAAGTACATGTCACTGGGGAGAGGTTTAGCAGAGATGACACATTGGGAGCGCATCTCATAATTTGATAATATAGTAAGATGCAGTGCAATAACTGGCAAATCCTATTTGGTTTATCAGTGTAAACCTCAGAGATTTATGATGGCCAGAATATCATGAAGTCACATGAAACTGGAGATTATGTTATGTTTATTTCACTGGATGAATAGTCCTGAGACAGGTGAATTAATTGCATTCAATTCCAATTTTCTTTTTCTTTCTGTTGAAAGTGTTATCATATTCCTAGTTGGCAATAGACTGTCTAAAGAAGATGTCGTTTAATGGAATAGTGAGGAATGATGTAAAGTTAAAATCAATTAATCTATGATGATTTACAGTAAGATAAATGAGTACAACATTAAAGAAGTCAATAAAGACCATGATAAAGCTTTAGGAGGGATAATAAAGTTACAAAAAACAATTTCTAGAGAGTATATTAAATATATTTCCAAAATCCAGGCTATCATTTGAAAAATATTTTAAATGTCCTCTGTTCTACCTGAGAAACATATTTGTGTATCCAGTTTCTGCTGGTTTTACATAAAAAAAACATACACATTCACTTTACAGTGTAGTCTGGCAGATTCTAGCAATTTGCTGAGTTTTTGGCATAAAACAGAGATGCTGCTGCATTTCCTGGTCTTTCTTGCAACTCTGAAAGGCAGTCTTGAAGTACCTTCTGTATCAAACTACCATTATCAAACACTTTTTAAAAGCAGCTTTGTTTTTGCCATGGAATAATAACATAAAATCATGTTGAAGAGATTTTTCCTGCGTGAAGGAGTTGGACAAGGTGCAATCTGTGTGCAATGACTTAAGGATAATCTCATAATGACTACAGTGTGACAATAAAATAAAATTTAAAAAAAAATCAAGCAGAGCTTCCTGCCTTCTGTTTGGGGAAAACATAGCCAAAATGAATTCTGACTCCAGCAATATCAAGAGAACAGCAGAAGCTGATATGACTCAATAACTTCTGTAACAGAAGCACATTTAGACAGCAACAGTGCAAGGCACAATGTGGCACCATGAGTTATCCAAGAGAATGAGGCTCAGTGTGTTGCTGTTGTTTATCATTCCTGAAGGACAAAATAATCTGCCCTCTTTGCAGTGGCTGGATCAATGGGTCACTGCTCAGTGACATGGCTTCCGTAATGAAGTGAGTGCTCAATTAAGATGTGTAAATTAAGAAATAAAGATGTCACAGCAAAGTACATGCTAACTGCTCTGGTAGGGTTTTGTTCAAACCAGGAAACCCCACTAGTTATATGATGTAAAATATAAAAAGACGATGTCTAGAGGGAATTGGTAAGTGGGTGGATGGATGGCAGCCTCCTTCTTTTCTGGGGATACAGCTTAAAACAAAGATAGTGTTGCTGTGGAAATATGCCTGCCTAAGTGGTGGATGCTTCCAAATGCAGGGCTGGGGTGCTCCTTATACTAAAAAAAAAAAAAGGCAAAAAAAAAAGCTGTAATTCTCAAAGATTATTGTCAGCAGAGCCTGAAGGTGAACAGAGGATCTAGTGCCCTTCAGCAAGAGCTGACAACCTAAGAAAGGGAAAGCTTTGGCTCTGAATGGCCAAAAAAGATTGTATTTAATAAAAATTTATGATGTTACATGGTAAGAGAGGAATGCTTAATGCAGCTGATATGGGCTACTCATAATATTTTTAAAGGAACTGGGAAAAGAGTTTGTAGGAGATCTGTGCTACAAGATGGTGTCTTGTACCACTGAACCAATGTACTTTTAATGATAATACTTAGTTCGGACTTGAAAACCACATCTTGGCTTGGTTTACTCTTTTTTTATTTAATTTCATCATTTTGAGCTCAGAGTAGATTTTGCAATTTAGAGCAACATGACTTGAAAAACCACACCGTGATATTTTCTTAAACACTACAGTGATGGACATATATATAAAGCATTAAACAATGCTGTTTTCCTTTGGTTGAAGTATAAAGCTGGCAACTTCAATACTGTCTTTATCAAATAACAATTGCAATAATAACAGGTGACATTAATTTAACTGTGTGACTTGCAACTATCTTAAAATACTTGTCACAGATTGTCTGTGAAGGTGAATTTAATCTTGTTAACCTTCTTTCATTTAAGTTGAATACATAGCAAGAAGATGTAAAATCATTCTCCCTCTTTTTAGATGAAGAAATTCTGGAGATAAAATGTAATTTTCATGGTTGCTCTACCATGGCTGGTCCTGACACAAGGTTTGATGAATGACTGGTGGTCACACAATTCCAAAACATCAACTGCTCTTTGGGTGAGCTGAATAAATGGAGAAGCTAGTTGTTAACCATCAGTTATACTTTGGGAGATGTCAAAACTTTATAGTAAATCTTGAAATCGTCTTATATTCTCAAGCCCTTTCCTTGTAGTGAGGCTGAAAGTAATGTCACTAAAACTTTCCATATTTACCCTACCCCTCATATTTGCAGGGCACTTTTTGGTCATGGTTGCCATAAGTGGTTAAACTACACTTATTTTAGAAATGGGCATTTTCAAATAGACAATTTCCCATGTGTTCTCAGCTAGGTGAGAACCACTTTTTATTGTTGCAGTGCAAGACTGGCTGTGCCCAATATCTTGGGAAACATTGCACTGAAGGAAATAAAATTTGCCACAGCCAGAGAATCAAGGTAAAGCTAGGTCTTGTGAGTCTGGTGTTTCTGTATTTCAAGGTCAAGAACCTTCAACATAAGTTTCAGTGACTAAAGAATTCATCTCACTTCAGGGTTGCAAATCCAGAGGTCACGTTCTTCAAAACAACCCAAATTCTCCCTCTTATTCTTTCTCCCATTCCTATTTCAGTCTACATGGTGACTGGGAAAGTTCCTTGTCCCTTTTTATCTTTTTACTATTGTAGCATGTGAACATGCATGGTAAATTCTAGGACACATGGTAACATAGTTAACAGCTCATATTCAGAAAGGCAGCAAAAAATATCCCCTAAAAACACAAAGAATTTTCAACCTGTGTTTCTCTTCTTTTTGGGGATTTTTTTATTTTTTGGGTTTTTGTTTGTTTGTTTGTTTTAGAGTCAAGGAAGCTATGGAATAGGGTCTAGACTCTGTAAAATGATGGACTCTTAGTTTCCACTGGAAACAGTCACACATAAATAGCTCCAAAATTATTCTTGGATGAGGACCATGTCCCCAGAGGGGCACACTCTGAGGTATGGCACAGGGGCCACACCATGCAGGACGACATGGGCCCTCCCTGGGGAGTCACTCCCTGTGGCCAGAGCACAGCCTGCCTTTGCAGTGCCTTGGTCAGAGGATGTGCCAAGTGCTGTCAAGTCCCACCTCTCCCAAACTGGCCCTGCTGAGTTTGGATTGTAGCACAGTGCCTGTCATTTTAGGATAAACTTTTTAGACTTACATCTCCTTCAATTTCTGTCACAAACACTTTTTTCTTGCCTTCACAAGAGTGGTGTAGTTCCTAGTTAACTATTAAGCTGTAAGGATATGGGAAACAAATGTTCAAATTCCTCCTGATACATACCACATCTGCCACCTCCCAAGAGCCAGCCCTAAACAGCAAGTTATAAATTATTTGAAGCACTCCATGTCCCTGTGAAAGCTGTTCCACTTTATGTAAAACATTCTAATCCTACATATATTCAGGAAATGGGACCCAGGTTCTGTGCCTGCCTCCACCTCTCTTTTTGTTTGAATCTCACATTCCCATGACCTGAGCCACCCCTCAGGCTCCTTCAGGTGTTTCTGCTTACCCCAAAACTGGTTGGTTTTTTAACCTGGGGATAAGCAAGCAGAAGATAACAGCTCTCCCAACCCTTGCTACAGCAGCACTATTGGCATCAGATACTTCAGGAATTGTCTTCTGCTTAGCATGCTGTCCTTAGGTGTTTTTTCAGTATTTCAGAGTGTGATTTCAAGCACTGATTGAGAGAAGTATTAGTTCAGAGTAGCACAGCTGCCTCCATTCAATAATCCTTTTTGAGAAACAATTACCAAAATGAACCCTTACTTCTTTATGTGAGCCTAGAGCAGCTCTGGTGCTCTCTATCTGTGCAACGCCACTCTTGCAGCTCCTCTGGAGTCAAGGCACAGCACTGACAGGAGCATGGGCACCTGCAGCTTACCCACACTGGAGCCTAAGTCACAGATGAGCGTTCTACCTGCAGGGTCACAGCAACTTTGTCACCTGGAACTAGCCTGGAAATGATTTGTGCCTTGGGGAATGCAGCAGGTACATTGAAGACTCAGCTGCTTGTCAGTTTGACTCTGCCAGGTGAGTCCAGCTGTCTGATTTGGGCCATGGGGAAAGGGGAGGGTTAAAAGAGGGCAGCAGTCACTTTGCAATACAGTAACTTGTTTTGAACACTAAGTGATTCAGTCAATTTCCTTAATTTTACTACTTTGGAAAACACCCATAACTGGGACTTCACATTCAATTGTTACTTCTGATTTTTATTTAAAAAATTGACTTCTCTTGCTACATTAACATGATAATTCGCTGATTGGCTGCACTCATTTTATGACCCATATATAATTAATTTTGAATCATTTGGTTCAATTTTAATTGACATTGATTTGATAATTAAATGTAGTAGTTCTTCGCTACTCTAGTCCAGTCCTAGCAGCACATTTGGGTCTTTGCTATTAATAAACTTCACAAATCTGTTTTCATTTTTCAGACTACCAACTCAGACTAAATGTCTGAAGAACATAAGATAAATTAGATGGTTCAGCTAATGACCTACTTACCTCAATCTAAACTTTTTGTCTCCTTCTTAAAGGGCAACCACACGGTGTAATGATATGCAAAAATTTAAGAATTCCAAGGCACACATCATGAGGTAAAACTTGCTTCTAACCCAAAATAAAAAGTTAACTTAATCTTTGAATGAACACCTCTCATTTGCTGCTTACAGATCTGATTTTACCCCTACTATAGTCAGTATGATTTTGCTACTGATATTAGCCCTAAGTCCCCCCAGTCCCTCAACACACCTCAATCTTTCCTATGCAAGAGCTCGTTTTGATGTGCACTTTATGCTTTGTTAAAGTTACTTTATAAAAACAAAATAATCCAGGAAACACATGCTACTTTAGAAATACGATATTTATGCTGTATTAGTAAATCCTGCATCTGTATGAGTCTGCACCACCCTGAATTCATTGGTCTGGTTTTTTTGTTGTTGTTGTTGTTTTTTTGGTTTTGTTTCCACAGTGTCTTTTAATAATGTAGAGGTCACAAAGTATTCTCTATGGTCTGTCTTGTATCAACCCAAAGCACATTTAAATAAGCTCCCTTAAGTTCCAGAAAGAGACAGAATCTGGTGATGAAGATCACACCCTAATAAATGTATTACATACCAAAGATGCCATGTCTGATCTGTAAATCAAGGTACTTGTACACAAGAGATCTCCTCTGGTGAGCAGTCGTGCCTCTGAAATGCAATCATGAAGCAGATAGATGTTTTCACTAGTAATGCATGAGGAAAAGCATGCCTTCCTGCTGATTTAAATAAGATTTATTTAAGTCCTCGTGAGTATTTGATGCTGAGCAGGTGACTTGTCTTAAGATCAGCTCTTATGGAAACAAAGCATGACTAAAAAGGGCTACCAAGACTAATCCTAGTAACTGGCATTGGATTAAATCCTGAAATAACAGCGAAAAGCACAAAATAAACATAGCATAAATTTAACAATATGGGCAAGCCTAGGCTTCTGCTGAATAGGATGTGTTGGAAGGTCAAGGAAAATGAAAGTTCTTTCAGTGTGATTAGGCTGGATGTGTTCAAGTGTAAACTGCAGTGTGGATGATTACTTATCTTGTCCAAGACAGGGGCTCATTTAAACATTTTGGTATGCTTAAATGCCATCTAGAATTAACTTATACTAAGGGCAGTCAAGACAGCCTGCCACTGACAGATAACAACTTCTTTAAATGCTTGAATGAGCTACACCTGGTCTTCCCTGACTAGGCAAGCTGCAAATGTGGATCTTCTGTATGACCTGTGCAGGAGAAATGTGAAACCTGGAATAAAGATACACAGGAGTTATTAGGGCATACATCCCTTTTTTAGTGGAATAAACACTGAACATGTTATTAAGATGAATGTTTTAGGTTTAGGCCCATGTCTTCACAGAAAAAATGGGTACATCACTTCCATTTGCTTTAGCATAATCTATCTGAGAAAGACACTCTAGAATATTCCGGAGAGAGCAGGATGACTTTTCACCAGCTCAATTATCCTTTGCATTGCTCTGGTGATGTAAAAATTCTCTAGTATCAAAAAGAACCCAGACTCACGCATTGACTTTGCTGCCTATTTAAAGCACTAAACCCTACTACAGCTTAGCATTATTAGTAGCAAGAATCCTGTTGGCCTGAACTAGCAACTGTATAATCCAACAGTACAGTTGCCTATGCAACACATTCTTCAACTTCATCAGACACTTTCAGGCCCGATTACTGACAACAAAGCTTATTAACTGGGCTTAATTTGAAAAATCGGTCTCTTTTGTACTGGATTAATTATTATACATGTCAGTAACAACATACTTGAAAGGTTAAAATTCCTAGGTTGAGCCTGATAATCTATCCGGCAGGAATTGGTTCCACAGCTGGAGACTGCTTATTAATAAATCCGTGCATAGCTGCAACTGTAGTCATCACTGAAACCTGGAGAAAGGAGCAGCTTTCCAGCCTGTGCAAGACTGGAAACTGGTGACAGCCACAGATTTCCAATGAGCTTTGCTTAAAAAGGAACTGTCACAATCATCATTTCTACTTCACAGGCAGAGAGGAGGAGATGCACAAGGATGTGGTGTCCCAAGCTGCTGATACAAACAAACACAGAGTCAGGTAGAGAATTGGATTTCTCATTACTGGCTTTTGGCCACTGGCTCCCAGTGAGATCTCTGTTTCTGCTGCTTCACTGGAGACCAGCAGCCATCAGCATGGCACTGAACACATGGTTGCTAACACAGTTGCATTAGCCTGCTCTACTCCATAGGCTGGCCATGGTATCTGTACCAATAACAGCATCCTTGGACTTCCTTGGTCAGGCTTCAGCAAAGTGCACAAAGTAGTTAAGTCTGAAAATGCATGGAGCAGATCATGGTCTAAATCCGCCTCTAATGGGGACATACACATTGTAAGACTGCAATATAAGGTCCTCAAGAGGACCTGTTTAAAATAGATATTAAAAGAGACACATCACCAGCACGTGGTTTTGAGGGGTTTGCGGGTATCAGAATCCTGTAGGTGAGCATTTTGTTTGTCCAGTGAGCAGAGCACTGAGTGCAGAGCTGTGTGCAGTGGCTGTGTGTACTATGCAGTGCACACAGGGGGGAAAAGGAGCCTGGGCTGGGCTGCAGCAGCATTCAGGTGACACCTGCTGTCACACCACAGCTGTTCCTCACAGTGCTTCAGGGCAGCTTTCTTCTCCTGGAGCATACACCCACCCTGTGTCTGCCATGTCAGGGTGAGGGCTTGGGGAATGCCTGGCTCTGCCAGCTGCTTTTAGATGAATTGTTTCATTCTTGCCTGACCAAGGACAACTTTCCTGCCTGACGGTGGACTTCAGAAAATGGAACAGTAAGAGGTGTTTGGAGAAACATGAGGGAGGAAGAGTCACCTGGAAATGGACCCTATTGATCTCTTCAACTCCCTAACAGGAGGTTGTAGCTGGGCAAGGACGGATTTCATGTCCCAAGTAGCAAGTGAAGGGACCAGAGGAAACAGCCTCAAGGTGCACCAAAGGAGATCTAAAAGGAGATCTAGGTCAGATTTTTGGGAAAATTTCTTCATGGAAAGGTTGTCAAACATTGGCACGGGCTGGGTGTTTCACAATAGGGTGCTTCTTCTACTTATTTTTAGCTGAGGCTCACCTCAGCTTTTACTTAAGTAAAATCTTTAGTAAATTAGTAAAATTTAGTGATTTCTCTGTCACACTAGCAATAGAAACAGATTCCGTCCCCACATGTCTTGATGGGATTAGTGTGAACTGTGCACTAATTTTGGGAGGTTGTAGCTGGGCAAGGACGGATTTCATGTCCCAAGTAACAAGTGAAGGGACCAGAGGAAACAGCCTCAAGTTGCACCAAAGGAGATCTAAAAGGAGATCTAGGTCAGATTTTTGGAAAAATTTCTTAATGGAAAGGTTGTCAAACATTGGCATGGGCTGGGTGTTTCACAATAGGGTGTTTCTTCTACATATTTTTAGCTGAGGCTCACCTCAGCTTTTACTTAAGTAAAATCTTTAGTAAATTAGTAAAATTTAGTGATTTCTCTGTCACACTAGCAATAGAAACAGATTCTGTCCCCACGTCTTGATGGGATTAATGTGCACTGCGCACTAGTTTTGGCTAAAGCTTTATATTCTTGTGGTTCAGATGTGCCAGACCAATGAATTTACACAGTCTAAAAAACATGGTTTTCTTTAGCCTCTACTTGGCTAGAGGCAGGGCCCCTCTAAGCCTAGTTATCCTTTTTTCTTTGGGTATATGTCTTGGAGGTTTCTTTAAGGGGATTGAAAATATTATCATCATCATATATGGCAGTTTGGTTACGGGCTATTGGAGCTGCTTTTTTTTGGAACTTCTTCTTATATTTTTAGCTGAGGCTCACCTCAGCTTTTACTTAAGTAAAATCTTTAGTAAATTAGTAAAATTTAGTGATTTCTCTGTCACACTAGCAATAGAAACAGATTCTGTCCCCACGTCTTGATGGGATTAATGTGCACTGCGCACTAGTTTTGGCTAAAGCTTTATATTCTTGTGGTTCAGATGTGCCAGACCAATGAATTTACACAGTCTAAAAAACATGGTTTTCTTTAGCCTCTACTTGGCTAGAGGCAGGGCCCCTCTAAGCCTAGTTATCCTTTTTTCTTTGGGTATATGTCTTGGAGGTTTCTTTAAGGGGATTGAAAATATTATCATCATCATATATGGCAGTTTGGTTACGGGCTATTGGAGCTGCTTTTTTTTGGAACTTCTTCTTTCTTGAATCTGTTGGGCCAGAGCAGCAGTAGATTTTCCATCCCATCTCCTCATGTTTTCTTTGCAATCACGCAGGAAAAACTACAGCTCAGCTCATGGGGTGTACCTTCTCTCCCCATCTGGGGAACCTCTGTGTTGGGCATTAGAACCTCTGACCTGTACTGCTGGGATTTGGAGAAAGCCCTCTTTAATCTCTTCCCTGAGTTTTTTTGTGGTTCTCTTTTATCTTGTCTTCTAATTTTTGCAGACGTGTTTTTACTGCTGCGATTCTGGCATGTGTTGGGCTATGTACAGCATCTGCATATGCTCGGAGCTTCTTTGCTATATCAAGCACAGTCTCCTCACTGTCATCCTGCTTCATTATTGTTAAAGCAGAAGCATATTTCTGCGGCTTAAGTTGTACAAGTTTTCGCTACATCCATGTACACGGATGTACATGGTACCAAGTCTGGATTTACAACGTTTACGTCATTTGAGAAGACAAATGGTGGAATCACCTTCCTAAAGCGTTCAAAAACCATATGGATGTGACCCTTGGGGACACGGTTTAGTGGTGCACTTGGCAGTGCTGGGGGAACGGTCGGACTCAAAGATCCTAGAGGTCTTTTCCAATATGAATTATTCAGTGATTTCCAGATACACACACACATATATATATATATTTAAACATGAACGTTAGTGACCTACGAAAGGTATTTTAACAGTTAAAAAAACCCAAACGTAACAACCGAAACACACGTATACAAGTGTACACTCGTGAGTCCGCCGGAACGCCACGCTCGAGGGGAAGGAGGGAAGAGGCGTGGCGGGGAAGGAGGGCAGAGCTGCCCAGCCCGCCCTCTGTTCCTCCCTCCCTCCCGCCTTCGGGCGGCCGGGTGCGGCGCTGCGTCTTCTCGCAGCCGAACCGGGCCGTCCCCGCGGCGGCCTTCACCTTCCTCCCCTTCCTGGCGGCTGGGCTGGGGCCTGCCCGCGGCCCCGGCGGGAGATGGCGGCGGCGGCGGGGGGCCGCGGGCAGCGGCGCTGGAGGGCCGGTAAGCCGGGCAGGGGCCGGGCGGGCCGCGGGGGGAGGCCTGGCGGCCGCTGGCCCGGGCGGAGGCTCCTCCTGCACCCCGGGTCGGGCGGGGAAGCCAGCGGGCGCTGCATGTGCTGCCCGGCTCTGCCGGCTGAGGGGAAGCCCGCTCAGCTTCGTCGTCCTCCTCCAGGACGGGAAAAGTTTATGTCTGTTCATCCTAGGTCCTTGCGCCCGGAGCCGGGCTGGGACTGGCGCTGGGCATTGCCTCGGCTCGTCCCCTGCCGTCCGAGCACGGCCCCGTCCCCTTTTCTTGGTGGGACCGCTCTGGTCTTACGGGATGGTGAATGGAGCACCCGTGAAGCCTGGACGCCGCCGTTCCCAGCTGTGAAGAGCGCGGGGTGCCCGCTGGAGCGGGAGCTGGTGTCTGTCAGACGGGGCACGGCGTGCGGAGGGGAGGCCGGTCCCGGGCCGCCGTGGGTCCCGCAGCCCGGGCGGCCCTGGTGCGCGGTTCGCATCCCGTGACAGGTGAACTGCGTGCGCAGGGAGCGCTCCGGGCCCCAGCGGGAGCTGGAAGAGCCGACACGCAGGCCTGTTAGTGCCCTCGGGAGGAGGCGAGCCTTAGGAAAGAACCAGCCTGTTAACGATGTATGTTAGAACGTCAAGCAGCACCATGCAACTTGCCAAAGGACCGTCTGTGATATATGTTAGTCTGATTTTTTTTTTTAAGTAGAACAAACTGGCCAGATTTTCTTACCTGTAAAATGACACAAAAGAAGCATTGGTGAAAATGAATTAGGTTGTCCCAGTTAGCTGTTGGTTGGCCTTCCTTACAAGTTCCATTTCCAGTGACGTGAGTCATCATGTGCTGATGGGCAAGCAGTTGGGAGTTTGAGCCTCCTGGCGTGTCCCTGCCATTGACGATGCGTGCAGGGACTGTCCTGCCAAGGAGCCCCTGTGCTAGCAGCACAAGCTGCAGAGCCAGAGACTGTGCACTGAGTTTTAATGCTGCTTGCATCGTTCGCCCTTTGTCCCGTCATTCACTTGAAGGCAGCAGTCTTCTGCAAAGAATGAGTGTTTATTCGAGGTAGCAGGTTACTTGCGGGCCTCTGGTCAAGCCTGCAACTCTGTGTCTTGATCTCTGGTTCATGTTTGTGTTGTGTGTTGGTGATCCTATTTTTTTCTCATGGAAAACCCTTCACCTGGCTAATCTGAGTGCTATGTGACAGTTTGCCTTTGTGGTAGCCCTGAGAGGGAAGGACAGAGGAATAGGTGGGCACAGGAATTCTGAGATCTTGTGTTTCTAAAAAGTGTAGAATTGCAGTAAGAGGGAGAAACTAACCAGAAAGCTGTGTATTTCATTGTGAGAAAATAGACTAAACCTTCAACATATTTCTTGCTTTTGTCTACTTGTAGAGAAAAATTGTATTTTAGACAACCAGAAATGGATGACTGTTTTGGAAGCTGAAGGAGCCTTTTAAAGAGAAAAACCAGAAGCTAGTACATGTATTTGCTAGAAATAAAGGCAGAGATAAAATAGGAAATGCAGTTGCCCTATGTGAAAACAATAAAAATATTAAGACAGAGAAACAACATAAACACTTCTTTTTTTTTTAAGTACTGGTTGTTGCATTTAAGTGAGCATAATGGTTGAGGTACTCCTGTCTGTAACTTTGAATAGTTCTGCTTCTTGAGATCAGTGTTGAGCTGCTGATACAGATGTTGATACAGTACTTTAGGATGCTAGAAGTAACAGTGTAGTAACATCATAATTACATTGTGACAGATCCTTTGACAAGACTCTTGCATTCCTGAGCATGGTTGCAGATTTCATGTGCACATTAAAACAAAAGAGTAGACAAAACTGCTAAATGTTTTCCTCTCAGCTTCCACGTCTTGAAGGGTAAAAGTGGTGGTTCTTATGGATGGGGCTGCAGTTCTGACCCCTTTCTGCTCTCTAAGCCCTGTCTTTAAGGTGAGAATTGTACTGCTTGTGGGTGACTGGCTGAAATGCTCTCCTGTCCCTGCAGCACAGGACCTGGCAGCAGGGTCCTCTCTCCACTAACTGCATTTCAGGTCAGAGCACACAGGAACTGCATTTCCCATGTGATTTAACACAATTTCTTGGAAATCCAATACATAAATTACATAAGGGGATATAGATCAATAGTCTTTAATGAATGGTGTGCATCCATCACTGTTATGGAAGTGGGCAGGCCAGCAGGGATGCTATGAATGTTGGAGGCAGTTGGTACCCTGCTTTATGTAGGACAAATATACTGAGTTGGGCAGAGAGGTTTGGCCCAGACTTTTCATTATACCTCTGGAAAGCCCATAGCTGCTTGTTAGAGATTTTCTTCCTGCAGAGTGTTCTCTGCAAGCTTCTGTCAGTCTGCTGCATTCAGTGTTTTGAATGTTGAACGGTTCTCATGGTTTTAGCAGAGCTACCTAAAAAGTAAAAAATGTCATTGCTACACTTCTGTGTCAGATCTGAATTTTTGTCTTCTGTGAGAGCTGGAAATGAACGCAGTATCTGAGAGTAAAGGTAACAAATCTCAGCGCTTAAGTGGAAGATGGTGCATTTCATGGCAGACTGAAAAATGAGGACCTTTGAGACCTGGTGGTTGGTTTCAGCATGAATCTTAGGGCAGACTTGCTTTAGTGCAGTGGTAGGATGGGAATAACTTTTGAACTACTTAGCTGACAGGAGGCCAGTCTGATGGAATTCCTGTGATATTTGTATTTCCTGGTTAACAGTTTTCCAGATCATGAAGAATAAACATGTTTGGGATGTTGCATGATCAGTTGTCAGCCAGGGAATTGCAGCAAAAAACAGGAGATGACAAACATTGTCTTAATGGAGGTCACAGCATCTGTAGTTGCCCAAAAGACAGTTGATGCCTAGGTGTGGTGTTTTTAGAACTACTTAAAAATGAACTCATGGAAGAGGGGGAGAGAAAGAAGCATTAAGAAGCCAAGCTGAAAAGCCACACTGAGAAGATAAAAGTAGGCCTGAACACTGCCATCCTAGCTAATTTTTTTCCCTTTAACTGGAGATACTCAGTTTTTTTCATCCTCTTACCAATTTTGCATACATCATTTGGGTCCCAAGTCTGTTTTGAACTGCTTGACTGCCTGCACAGGTTTTCAGCTTATCCTGAAGATGGTTCACTGCTGTCAGTATGGAGAGAATTCTTCCTGGAAACATTTTTATTGCTGGAAGGCAAAAGCTAGTTGGAAAAGCTCTGGCACCTGTAGCAGTAGTAGTTGCAAGTGGACATGCTGAAACAACATCAAAACCAGGCTTACTTCTGTTATTGAAGCTTTGTGGGAATGAGCAAAGTGGAATACTGGTATATGACTGAGAAACTTAGTAAACACTTCCTTAGAAGTGTTAGCTAACATTTTTTTTGCATCATACTGGGAATGAGGGCATTTCTTGTATTCCTTGGCAATTCACTTAAATGCCAGTATAGAAATTGTGATCACAAACCATGCAGACGTGACTCTCAATGAAGTTGCATGTGGCTACTTTAGGACTGAGTTTGATCCTATTGCTAGTTATGGGATTGTTGTGAGGATGTCATTGCATGAGATTTTTGTATTAGATTGCCTTTGGTTAAATGCTTGGATGTTGTGTTGCATGTGTTCTCAAAAGGAAGCATTCACTCTGTTCAGCCCCCCAGGTGTCTTATCTCTCCAGCAACAGTAGAGACAATAGTGCTATATTTTTGTAGGTTTTGGATGTGGGTTATTTTTTTATTTGCAGTGGAGTTTTCACAGATACCTGGTGTCCACCCCTGTGTATATTGCCCATCAGAAGTTGGAAATTCAGCCTAAAATTTTCCATTTCTCTTAGTGGCTGGGAATGTCAATCTCTTTTATCATTGGTTTCCTTATATTTAATCTTACAGTCATAGAAAAAAAAAATCAAGATAGCAGTTTCAAAAACCAGGATAGAACTGCGTGTATTCAGTCAGTTCCTGTAGGTGGTTTCTTTGCACATTAAAGCTGCAGACTCAATTGTTTGGGTAACCCTTCCTGCACTCCTGTGGAAGTTCTGTCTTTGAGGCTTACCTGCAAGGATACAGCTACACGTAGTAGGCAGTGCTGCAAGGAAACTGAAAAATATTTGCCCAGCTTAAGCTTAGTGTTCCAGCTTGGTAGCTTCCAGCCTGTAATTTCTGTAGGCTGGGCAGGGGAAGAGTCTGTGTTATATGTCTTAAGCTGACTTGGGATAGCCAAGTACAGTGTTAATGTTACATCTACCACTGAGAGTACAGCTTTCTTCATTCTCCCTTCCTTTCCTACAATGGGCTGTCTTGCTAAGCTGAATCAAAAAGGAAACTTTTCTTTTAAAAAATGGGGTTTTTGATCTATCTCCCCAAGCAGTCAGACAGACAGTGCTATTCCCAGCACAAGGAGGAGGGGGGAATGTGAGCATGGGTGAAGGAGTGAAGCCTCCCTTTGATAGCAGCCAGTGGTTCCATTGTCTCAGCCTTAATGTTGCCTAAAAATATGGCTGAATGAACAAAAAGTTAAATGTGGAATTTACCTCTATGTTTTATGACACACATACATATTAAAGTTTTTTATTTTTGGTTATGCAAAGTATTTTTGCTAAACTGTAACAAAAATAATTAATGTGTCAATCTTTTCTCTTTCAAACAGGAAGTGCCAACTTTATATGGCTCATCTGACAACATGCACCACCGGTGGCTGCTGCTAGCTGCATGCTTTTGGGTGATATTCATGTTCATGGTTGCTAGCAAGTTTATCACATTGACTTTTAAAGACCCAGATGGTAAGTTTAGCTTTAATGTTTGATGTGAAACAGAAAATTGAACAGTGCTTCACAAAAATACTCCTTTTCTATGAAAGTAGTTTTTGGCATGTTATCACTTCTTCAGTAGGACTGAGAACAGAACAACTAAATGTCTGGAAGTGACAGTACTGATACTCAGCTCCATTTCTTGCTAGAAGTCTACACATCTAACATCACAGGAGATTTTTTTGGTGGTTAAGAACAGAAGGGATCGTGTTTGGCAGTACTGTCTTGGCAGGTCTGTTTTTTCAAATACATTTTGTTTCAGTATCATGATCGACCAGGGGTTGAAGCTATGTGCGAAAACAGCAGAGCACTATTACCTGTTTAAAGTTAAAAGAGGGCCAGAGGGTACTGAAGTATCATTTCACATGGTACTAGCTTCTGCCTTTTTATTAAACAGCAGAGCACTATTACCTGTTTAAAGTTAAAAGAGGGCCAGAGGGTACTGAAGAGTTAATTTCACATGATACTAGCTTCTGCCTTTTTATCACTGCTTGTCTTGTGCCTGAGGCATTATGTAAAACTTGTGGAAAGTTTTATTTCATTTGCAATGCACTTTGCCTAGCCACCTCTGGCCTGCTTCTTGCATTCAGTTTTATCCCCTGCTATTTGACTTGTAAACAGCTTATAGGCTTTTGCTCAGATTAAGTAGCCGAGATGTTATTAAGATGATGAGGAATTTAAGCCATTTGATGACACCACACAGCATGTTACTTTTGTGTCTGCTGGGGAGCTGCTCTTACAAAGCCACCCTACAGAGAGTTTGGGTGAAGGTGATAGTAGGACTTTGAGTCTTAAGAGATCTGTTTCTGCATCTTCCTAAGACACGCAAAAAATATGTAAGTTTTGTAGCATTGACACTTGTGCCGTGTTTTTCAATAACTTGATAATGGATAAATACATTAGGTGTAGCTTTATAAATAATATGCATCTATGTGAAGATTTATTCAGCAAGTCTTACAGGGGAGAAATGTAGACTAACTTAGCTTTCCTTGGACCCAGCTGTTCTGTCCTAGTATATCTGCAAATCAGCTGGTCCTATGTTAGGTAGTTGTATCTTCCAGTATTTCACTCTATACCAATTCTTGTTTCCCAAGTGTTCTTTGAGGGTTCCTTTTAATCAGAATCTGTCAGGAAAATTAAAATGTAGTTTAAAAGAATAATTAGAGCATAGCCTCTGCATTTATATTTGACAGCTTTTATCTTGGCTTGCCAAGTTTTCCAAGTTTTTTCTCTTTTTTTTTTTCTTATGCTGAATCTTCCACTCCTTTTGAATAGTTCTCTGAGCAGATAAATTCTTAAGCTTGTCCTGCAAAGGCATGACTGTAGATAAGTGTATATATGTGTTGTAGTGTTTGTAATAAAACTAATTAAAGGAAATACTTTGAATATACCAACAGAATTTTGGAGGAAGTCCAAACAGGATGGCAAATCCTGAAGAAGCTCTTCTAGACTTAATAAAATATGACTTGTCAGAAATTTTTCTTATTTGGATGTGTTTTCCTAGCAGATGGAATAAAACCAGCAGATGCTCAATGAATCAATGTTCTTTTGTTTAAGCCTTTTGCTGATGTCTTGGGTGCATGAGCAATAGGAACTTCTTAAGGACCAAGTGTCTGTCCATCTTTCCTAGTAGCATCTACAGGCATGCTTTTACACAATGATAGTGGGAAAATAGTTTAGCTACTCTTTCACTGAATCAGATTACTTGTATTTTACAGAAGAACACCACGAAGCAAGTCTGTGCACAGCAACAATTACTGTTTCTGAATGCTTGAATGCTTACATTGCTTTCAGTTTTAACTTGCTTTTCCGTGTGTGCCCTTTGTTAAAATCCAGTGTAGGCAGAATAGAGTACTCCCTGAAGAAAAGGACAGTGCACACACTTTCTCAACCATCAAATAGTAAGCCCCTGTGGATGCAGATGAGGAAACATTATTCATAGAAGAATCTATGTGAAAAGAAAAGTAATCCAATATGGATGGAAATAATTTTTCAGGAAGAAAACTTGTTCTTTTTGCTTTGTAGTTGGGGAAAGCTGCTTCAAATTATTTTTTATTTTTCTGCACTGTGTAGACTAAAGCTAAAACCTTGTGTTATTTTTTGGTTTTTCTGTACCATACTAAATGCAAAAGATGAAAAGGATTCTTCCTTACATGCTTTAATTTGGTTTCAAACTATTAGCTGTCCTAAAATCACTAAAAAAGAAAAAGAGTATCAGCTGAGTTTGTTGTTGTGAAAATCTCTAAGGAAGGCCATCAGTCCAGTAATAAAGGAAGAGGTGATCTTTATTTGTTGTTGATTATTGGTGCTTACTTAGAGTACCGCAGAAATAAAAGGGTGTCCATAACAACACTTTTCTTCTTGTAAGTTTAATAGTCTACAAAAGAAGAAACATTTTTACTAATATAAGGAGTGAAAGGAACCTGATAGATTTAAGTTTTTTATTTGGACGTGCTTTGGCAAGTTCATTGAAAAATAAAAATCTCCTGTGCACAAGTCCATATAGTTATACCAAATTGTCTATCATTTAAGGTATTTGGATTCAAGACTTTGATGTCTCTGCACACATTTTAGAAAAAGCAAAGAAAACAACCAAAAAAACCAAGTAAAATATAACAGATATGTTTCTTTGCTAAAACTCAAATGAAGTTGCATCCGAAATTCCCAGAGTACATCCTTTAAAATATTCATATTCTGTGTCTGTCTTGTCTAGTACCTTGCCACGTAGAAACAAATCCTAGTGTTTTGTAAGGTCAATACAGAAAGTGAAGTTCATGTGTTTTAGTTGTAAAGCAGAAATAGTTGCTTTCCCCTCACCTTCTATAATGCTGTTATCTCCCTCCCTTCTTTAGGCTATGGTGCCAAGCAAGAGCCATTGATTCTGACAGCTGTGACAAAAGTGGAGGAGGTACATGTGCCAGAGGAAAAACATTGGCCTGAAGAATTCCAGGTGCATACTGTTGAGATAAGGGTTATGTGTATTAAAGAGTAGAAGAAAAGAGATTAAGGAAGGGCTTCCTGTTGTTAAGATGAATTGCTAGACAGGAATTATTTATTCAGGCTGTTCTATTTAGATAGAGCCGACAGAACTCATTTTAACTTCACAAAGCTGGTTTGTTACAGTAATCTGCTGTCTTGTTTCATCTGAATGATTCAACTTAATGTGTTTCCATTTCTAGGAGAAAATTGTTACAGTACTCCTTTATCAAGTCAGGACAGTTGGTTTTGTTAGCCTTTTTAATGTAATGGCCCAGTTTTGGATTACTTGTGTTCTGTCTTGCCATAGCCATCAGGTTTGTGGTTGTTGAGGGCAAGCCTGTGTCTGCTCTACTCTCTTAGATTTCTGCCCAATCTCTCTGCTTCTTTTTATCGCTGTCAATTTCTTCTTCATATTTTGTGCTCTTTGTGTTTCACATTTCAGCATTTTTCCAAAGTAGAACATGAGCACAATGGTAGTCAGTACCAGTTGATCTTTTAGATGCACAGCTCTGTGCTTTCAGCAAATTGACAATGAAACTATGAAAATCCTTTATACAAATGTAAATTTGAGGCCAGTTGCAGAGTGCTCTAAATCAAATTTGTTTTCTTTTTTTTTTGCATTAGCACATTAGTCATCTTATGTTTAAAGTATTTTTGTAATGCAGCATGTAAGGTAGGTTAGCTGTATAAATGTGAATATTTTTGTTTTCATTTTGCAAAAGCACAAAATTTAAGTTACCTTCAAAATACTTGGGAAAAACACTTTGTTCAGTGGAAGGTAGATATGTATAGAGAGTTTTAATAGCTTTCTTTACTAGTATGGAAGAGAATAATATGGTTTCTGGATCTAAAACAATTCCCTCTTGACTTCCTGATAGTGTTAAGTGTAGACTAACAACATTAATTTTGGTTACATGCAGAAAGAATTTATTTGGATAAAATAGTCTGACAGACAGTTCAGATTACATTCTGAGCAGGGGATATTGGAGAAGAGTAACAAACAGAAAAAGCCGATTTTTTTAATTTCCTTATGAAAGGTTGGAACAAAAAGTAAAATAATTCCTTTTTCATCTGTTGCTTGGACGCTGTACCTAAAATCATAGAATCACAGAATGGTTGGAGTTAGAAGGGACTGTTGAAGGTCATCTAGTTCCAAGCCCTCTGCCATGGACAGGGACACCTTTCATTAGCCCAGGTTGCTCAGAGCCCCATCCGACCTGGCCTTGAACATTTCTGGGGTGGGCCATCCACAGCTGCTCTGGGTAGCAGGTTCCAGTGCCTGACCACTCTCATAGGAAAAAAAATCCTTCCTAATGTCTAAACCTGATTTTTTTTTCAGTTGAAAATCATTACCCCTGTCTTGTCACTGCAGGCTCTGGTAAAAAGTCTGTCTTTTTTACAAACCCCTTGTGAGCATTGAGAGGCTGCAGTGGGGTTTTCCTGGAGCCTTTTCTTCCCCAGGCTGAGCTGCCACAGCTGTCTCAGCCTGTCTTCATAGGAGAGGTGCTCCATCTTGGACCATCTTCATGGCCTCCTCTGGACCTTCCCTTAACAGGTCCCTGTCTTCCCTGTGCTGGGGCCCAGGGCTGCGTGCAGCACTCCAGGTGGCAGTAGAGCAGAGTACACGGGGAGAATCACTTCCTTTGTCCTGCTCGCCACTGTGCTTTTTTTATGCAGTTCAGGGTGCAGTTGGCTTTCTGGGCTGCAAGTACACATTGCCAGTACATATCCAATTTTTCACTCATCGGTATCCCCAAGTCCTTGGCAGGGTTGGTCTCAATCCATTCATCCCCTAGTCTGCATTGATATTGGGGATTGCCCTTCAGTTAGTGGAAAGGTGAAAATTTGTCAGTAGAGATTTAAACTTTCCTATCACCTCTTAATTAAAGAAGCTCCTTTTTCCTCTCACTCCACTAGTTGTGAGGCAGAAGGTGGTTGTGGTTCCTTTCTTAGTCTCAGAAAAATGAGAGGTGAAACAGCTCATCCCCTTTGGGGTAAAAGATATCCTGATAATTCTTTTATTTGTCACACTGGTACTCATTGTTCACATTTTTATTACCTGATTTTATTTCAACTTGGATAAATGGAAACACTAGATGCCTACAGGTGCTAGAAAACAACACAACAATACAGAACTTTTATCCTAATTTTTTTCCCAGCCAGATGGGTCACAAAATATTCTGAGTTGGAAAGGATCCACAAGGATCATAGAGTCCAACTCTTAGTCTGCACAGGATGTCCCCAAGAATCGTACCACGGGTCAGCCCCACTTCTCAGAACATAAAGCATAATTTATGTTGGAATTCCTGTCCTAACCTCTCAGAAGCTTTCTTACAGGTTGTTGAAACTCTGTGTGAGTTTCAGTATTTGATCAAGGCATGTTTTATCCACACAGATAAGGCTCTGCTGCTGTGCAGAAGACTGAAATTGTTGTATGGAGAAGTCCTTACTACTGTATATACTACCATGTAATGCTTTAAGAGTTGAACCAAAGTACAGCAGCAGCACAGGAAGCAAACTGTTGGCTACTCCTTAAGTTAATATAAAGCAGTTTTTAATCTGGGCGTCATTAGGGTGCATAGTTTGGGGATTTTTATACTTCATAATTTGATCTGAAAACTAAAGTCTTTAACTTTTTTTTCTTTCTCCTCTCATTTCATAAAGCCAACTGGAAAAGCTTTTTCAGGAAATCTGATCCGCCAACCCCTGGTTCATATGGAAAGACTTGAGCTTCTCAGGAATGTCTGCAGAGACACTACATTGAGAGATCTCTCCCATACTGCAGTTTCCAAATTCGTGTTGGACAGAATATTTGTGTGTGACAAGCACAAGATCCTGTTTTGTCAGACGCCAAAAGTGGGCAACACTCAGTGGAAAAAAGTCTTGATCGTTTTAAATGGTATCTACTTTTCTGTGGGTGTGTGGGTTTCTTTGAGGAGGAGGAGGAGGAAGTGGAATTGCTCTGACTGGGGCAACTGGAAAGGATTCTTTCTGCATTTCTGTACACTGATACTTAATTTCAACTTTTAATTTATCACAGGTGCTTCTATACCTTTCAAAACATCCTCTTAAAATTAGATCTCTTCTTTCTGTAAAAATAAGTATTGTTATTACTTGGCTGTAAAGTTATTTGAGTCATGACAGAGTACCCATATGCGTGTGGTAGGTGAGTTTCAGGTGAGTTTCTTGTCTTTGAAGGGGTGCACTAATTTATAGAATTTGAAAGTGTATTTGAAAGGTATTATTAAGTAGCAATAATATGAAATTTCTGGCTAAAGGCCAGTGACTTTTAACTAGAGATTTTAGCCAGGAAGAAAGCTAGTTAAAACTTGGCAGTTCCTCTTGTTCTGTCTTGCTGAAATTTTGTGTGTTCTATCAGTGAAGCATCTGAAGAGTTACTCAGATTCGGAGGTGCTTAACACAATAGTTTGGTCACCAAAGGTATAAAAGATGGTGAAAGAAGGAATAAAGGGGCAAGTGTGTTGAAAAATTAGCAAATGATCTGTGTCCCTCAGCAAAGATTTTCTAATAAGCAGTACTAACATTAAAAACTTTAATGTTAATTTCATCCTTGATCTATGGATGTGAACTAAAAATCTAGCAGATATTCCCATACCTATGTGTGTGCATGTTTGTTAATACCTATGAAAGCCACACTCAAAATACTAAATATGGAACTATATGAGGGCATTGGAAGTACCTGCTCTTAGCAGCACTTGAGAGATAACATGCAAAGAATGCCTCAGGATGGGCAGGCATGTATTGGCTATGCTGAGTGGAGGATAACTCACATTTTAACAGCAGGGAACTTTTCACCTTGAGTTTCCTAGTTCTGTCATGTTGGATAATGATAGAAAATTGCTTTCCATTGCTTCCACACTGGTCTCTTTTGCCTTAAGCTGCCCGTGCACTGGTATCTGCTGATGAAGGCTACTGCCGTGGTTGACTTAACTTTCTCCTCTTTGGGTAGTCTCAGAAGGCAGAGCTGATACTTGAGGGCGAATAATTTATGCCCAAATACATAAATGATATTTGGAGGTTCAGGAGGGGGAAATGCAGCTGTGGCACTGTGGGGGAGCTAACTGCTACTGCTTGTACTGACTGTGTTCTCTGAATGAATGCAAGGTATCGGTTTCTGAGGCAGTCTCATCTGACATCTATTGTCCACATATGATTCACCTATGGTACCAAACCTGAAAGTGATAAAATACAACCCCAGTCCCCACCACTCACCCCTGCCTCCTTCAGGAAAAAAAAAAGTTTGGAAAACTGAGCAGCTGAGTGGTGTGTGTTATTCACTTCAATTCTGGAAACAAGAAGGCTGTAAAGGCTTTCACTTAACAGGCTTGTTTTGTAGCACCCTGTGCTTGTTGCAGGTTGATATTCTGAAACTATGCTGCTATGTGAAGGCTTATGCCTAAAGCCCAGGGGGCCACATGAGATGTTTCTCAAGGTCATAAAACCTTCCAGGATCAGGATACTAAAATGAACACAGCAGAGTTGTGACGTTATTTTTCTTGTCAGCTCATGTGCTTGCAGAAATGAGTATCTGGAGACTTGTGTTGTTAATTTTAGTGCCTTTTAATCTGTGGAGTATTCTCTGATTGGAATTTTTGTTTCATCACAGCATACTTGTTAAAAAAACTTTATGGATCCTTAAAGCAAAGTACTTTTGCATTGAAGCAGTTCCAAAAGCAGCTCATAGCATTTATTTTTGTTGGTGGTTGAAACTCAGCCAAAAAGCGGGTTCCTTCTTCTGAGTTAATCCTGAAAGTCTTCCTCCATTTGTATGTGCAGGCAGAGGAAAAGAGAATGGGGACACTGACATGTGAGGAGTTACAGGCTTAGACATAATTGCTGATGAGATTTGCGTAATATGCTTTTCTGAGAATTTTTGGGCGATTTGGTCTTGGACCTTGATGTCACATACCCTAAAAAATTTTAACAGTTTTCAGCTTTGCAGTCAGAATCTCTCATAATTTAATAGTTTTAAACATAGTAACTTTAAACAGTAAAAATAAAGGAAAGACATAAAACTGTCAGCCAAAGGCCTGCATGCTTGCTTATACTCACTTTTTTTTTTCCCTTGAATTAATCATTTGCTCTCTTATTTTGATTTGTTCAGGAGCATTTTCTTCCATAGAAGAGATCCCAGAAAACATTGTACATGATCATGAGAAGAATGGACTTCCACGCTTGTCCTCTTTCAGTGACTCTGAAATTAAAAAACGGTAAGTGGCCCTGCCAGTGAGTGTGGAGGGGTTTGAGATCAGTGGTGTTATGAGCAATCAAGGGTACAGCTGAAGTCTGTGTCTGAAACTGAGGGCACCAGGATTTCTGCTCCACCACTTGTATATGGCACTATTCTGTTATCCTCACAGATGTTGCTGTATCTGCCTTCTTCCTGGCTTTGAAGAAGAGCACTAGTGTAATTAGTGATATAGTTAGGTGAGCCAACCAGCTCCCTGGGATATAAGGTTTCTGTAATTCAATGCCTACCTAGTTGTTAGATAGCTGACCTTCAGAACCAAAGGTTTAATTGGACAGCCCATCCATGCCTCATATGGTAAATCTTACTGCCTACAGGTAAGATTGTCATTGCAGTAGACTTACCTACTGGGATTGAACTGGTTAGGTTTAAATTATTGGTGCTTCTTAGGGCCAGAATATTTTCCATTCAGCTGAACCACTTTGTTGTCCTGTTTAAGTGCTTCTGGTTATTTTCAGAGCCAAAAAATACTCTGCAATAGAACTTCTACATTACTTTGGCTAGATTTTTAACAGTGCCTGCTGTCATCTCTATTAGAGTCTATGCCATATAAAATCCCTGTAAGGGGTGGCAACATAGAGAGAACAGAACATAGGATGACAGTGGACGCTTGTAAGCCTGTTCTTGCATGGGTTTGTGTGCATTACACCGTTCTGAAAAGTCAGCCCTTTATACATGTGTCATATGTTAGTGGAGTTCAGCCCAGGGGTTTTTGTTGCATGCAGTGGCACAAGGACATTTATCACATCTGTGCCTGTAGAACTGGGGTCACTTGATTGTGTTCATACTGTATGGAGGAAAATACTGTCACTGCATTCTTGAGAACGTGGATCTGTTTCCCTCCCTGTGAGCAGCCTTGCAGAAAGCAACTGTTCACCTGGGGGTAAACCCTAGTTAGGATACATGAAGTTGGATCCATTATTGCTTGGGTTGTTGTATTCTGCTCAGCATGGAAGCTATGCTGGAGGTGTGTAACATGGGTTCGGTTTGGATCTGAAATTACCAGAGTTTTCGGTGTGGAAAGCAGGATGGTGTGGATCTGTTGACTCAGTTTGCTGACCTCTACCTAGCCCTGCCTGGCTAGGAGTAAGTCAGGAGTATCTGAAGTATGATGCAAGTGGTGTACTGGCTGAAGAGTTTATCCACATCCAGTCCATCCATCCTTATTTCAGTTAGGACTGGGCTCTCAATCTCTTTTCTTAGCTATTTATTGAAATAAACTTTGTTTTCAATTTATTCCTCCTACAGATAATGTGACTACAGAATATTGCATATTACAGTATCACAGTAATACATTAAATTCTCTAACTGTGGTCTCATTTTCAGTAGTGTTTTCAGCCATTATTGAAAGCATGACGAAACATCAAAATAAAATACCATTCTTAACTTCTTTGTACTTAAGCAGGAATTTATCTAACTGCTTGCCAGTGAAAAATGCTGCCTTCTATATGCATTTTATTGGTGCAGCTATATGCATTTAGCTGCACCAATGCACTTTTCTCCACTGCCAGTGAAAAATGCTGCCTTCTATATGCATTTAGATGCACCAATGCACTTTTCTCCATGTCCTTAAGTATTTTGGTTTTTTGAGCCTGATCACATGACATTGGAAATATTTTTAACTTGGAGCTCTCAGTGTCTTTTGTCTCCTGTTTATTATGGACTGAGATAAGCTAAACTCCTCCATTTGAATAATATGTGAAAACTAGGATTAACCATTTCTTCTTTGTCCTGTATGTAAAAACTGCTAGTAAGAAGACAGAAATTGTATTTAGTTCTATTGATTATAATATTGGTGCAAGTGCTCTAAGATTCATGTTGCTGAGTCTGTGGTCAGAGTTCATGTACATTTTGTAAGTATATGTTAAGCACTTTCCTTAATTATTTAATTTTTTTCTTCCTCTGTTTAGACTGAATTTATACTTCAAGTTTTTTATTGTTAGAGATCCATTTGAAAGACTTATTTCTGCGTTTAAGGACAAGTTTGTGCACAATCCTCGTTTTGAACCTTGGTACCGGCATGAAATTGCTCCCGGCATCATTCGTAAGTACAGGAAGAACCGCACAGAGACCAAAGGGCTGCAGTTTGAGGATTTTGTGCGCTACCTGGGGGACCCTAATCACCGATGGCTGGATCTTCAGTTTGGTGACCACATCATTCACTGGGTAACATACGTGGAACTTTGTGCTCCCTGTGAAATCACATACAGTGTGATCGGACACCACGAAACCCTGGAGGACGATGCTCCCTATATCCTGAAAGCAGCTGGCATAGACCACTTGGTGTCATACCCCACAATCCCACCAGGCATAACAGTGTACAACAGAACAAAAGTAGAGCGGTATTTTTCAGGAATTAGCAAGAGAGACATAAGACGCCTCTATGCACGATTTGAAGGCGATTTTAAACTCTTTGGTTATCGTGAGCCTGATTTCTTGCTTAACTGACACCTGGGATAAGATCTGAAAAAATGTCTCGTGGATTAATCTAAACCTGTGTGAATACCAGCTGCAACACTGGCAGAGCTGAGAATGACCATTTGTTTTCTAGCTTTTTGATGTTGCTCCACTTTTCAGTGAAGTATTTGTCATATGAACAACTAGGGGCTTATAGTTGTTGTTTCCTGACTATGTTTTCAGCACGTTATTGCAATCTGTTAGGAATTATGTCTCTGTTATAGAAAATACAGAATTTGACTTCTCTCCTCTTCCCTCCCGGAAAAAAGAGGGAGAACAAATGGGCTATGATCTTCCTCTCCTCCCAGACAGAATGCCATTTTTGAAATGTTAAGTATTTGTAAAGGTGGCAATTTCACTGTAGGTTAACCCTGACATGTGGGTAAACATAATGATTCCTGCTCATGAGAAAGTCATGTAGTCTCCCATGAGCTTTGTAAATCAGAGGCCAGTACAAGACTAGAAATTAATTAAATGCTTGACAAATATAGTCATCTAGGTTCTGTCATGTGACTGCTACAATAATGCTGATCTAATCCCATTCTTGTTTGTCAAAAAAATGAACCTAATTAGAAGCTTTTAGGGATGTACAAAAATGAACTGATTTCACATCCCAAATGTCTCTGTGTTTTTGTCAAGTGTTTACTGTATTTACTACTGGTGTATTGAGCCTCATAATTCTACTTTTGATTTTCAAGAGATTATTTAACTCCTGGCTATGTAAGTTATGTGAGAACACCAGCTGCAAGTGGAGCATAGAAGAAATATGAAACTGGTAAGGAAACCATTAAGGAAAATTAATTTAAGGTATCAGTTGTATTTGTGGGAGCACATAGAATAATCACAAGATGCTCTCACGCAATTTAACTTGTCTTCTAACAGTTAAGATTAATAAAGAAGTTACAAAAGCAAGATGTCATATTAAAGAGCTGCTTACTTGGATTCAAGATCCACCTTTTTCTTGTATCCAGCCTTGTTCTTATATCCAGTACCTCAGAGAATGGAAAGTTTATCCCCCTCTGAAAATTCATCTCCCTACTGCTAAAGGAGAGGAGACAAGATGAATCCCTGATATTTCCAGTGATTCACTGCCATGGTGTCCCAAGTCAAAAATTACTAACATTTATGTTACTGATGTGGTAAATTAGCTATTTGCCAAAAGCTTAAATGTTGCCTAAATTTGTGTACCCATTTTATGCGTTAAAAAAAAAAGAACTGAATTGGGTGGATGCAGTCATCATATTTGCTTTTGCTTGTATTTTGTCTTGTAAAGAGCAGTCTCTTGTCTGAGTTCACCAGCAATAAAAATCAGTGTGCTGCTAGAGGAGAGATAGACCAAATATCTGAAATACAGGAATTGCCCTGTCATAGTGAGCATGTGAACTGTATTTTTTAAATCATAGTCCCAAAAGATTTATTTTCAGATCAGCATAATGTTGCTGGCTAGAAATACTAATGATGGCCAGTGCTATGGAATCTGTTTTTAATCCAGCCACTGTATATTTTTGATAGCTTTCTGTATTAACACAAGGCAGCATCTTGCACTTGTGTAAAAGGAAAGCTGTGCCAAGCTGACATGTGGTGCTACCCACAAACAGGAAGCCCTGTTGCAGGTGGAAGTGATTTCAGAAAGATCTCAACAGATGAACTGAAATAAAGGAGAATCATTAACTGGGCATTGTTAGCAAGAGAATAATCCAGGGTGGCAAAGTTGGAAGGTAGGATATTCTTTCAGGTTGGTTTGTTTTGGTTTTTTTAACAATTACAGTGCCCTAACTTGTTAGTTCTTAACCAATGATAAAAAGATGTTAACAGCTCCAGGTTTTTCTGTGGTTTTCTTAATATGGAAACTTAGCAAAATGCACTGATAAATGCATTTTGGAGCTAATAACCTGATTGATTACCTTGCTGCCAGTTTGAAATGTAACAGTGAATAATGTATAGTAAATTCAGGCCTTAAAGTTTAATAAAGTAGAATTGTTTTTCCTCTGAAAGTGTAAGCTACTGATCACACAGAAGGCCAATGTATGTTTTTCTTTTTCTTGGTAAATTACTTTATATATTGCTTGCTTAAAAATTGCCAGATGAAAAGTGCGACATAAATATTAAGTAATAATATTTTTTTCTGGTAGCTTTCTCTGCATTGAGTTCTGAACAGAGCTATGGACTGACCTAGGCAGAGGTGTATAATCCTCTCCCATCTCTGTGTCCCATCTCATGCTTTTCAGGCTGCAACTGGAATGCATGTTATCATTTCTTCAATTCAAATGCGAAGTTTCTCCATTCAGTTATATGTTCCTGAACTATATTTTCTTTCTAGAAGCGTGGGTTTTTTCCTTACATGGCTGCAGTAACAATGGTGCAATTTTGGTACATCTCTTGAGGAAAGTGGTATACCATGATGTTCCTTGGCAGGGTGTAGTAGGGCTCTCCTTAAATTGGTGCAGTGCAGGCAGGACAGTCAGTGTGCTGTGTTAGGGAGGAGGCTCTTGCCATGCTACTTATGATAAATTAAATGCTTGTGGTTTGTTTCAGCTTGATTGTACTCTGCACAAGGCTTTTACAAATGTAGTCTCAGTGACACACACAAACATCATTTGGCTGTTCAGATGTTATTTGCATACCACTTTCAAACTGCAGATGATACTTATGTCATATTTTTGGAACTGCTGGCCTAGATTATTCTTTCTCCTTTCTTATTATTGTTACAGCTCCAGAAAACAAATTCACATCTTTACTTTGTACATCTGTGTCTCTTTGTTGTCTCCCCTCGGCAGCTTTTGAATCCTTTGGCCCATTTTAACCACATTTTGCAAAGGAAACTCAAGGGGTAGTGAGTTGAAGTAATTTTCTTGAAAATCAGAGGAAAAACACTCCTTGTACATCAGAGAGTCCATACTGTATGTTGACTTTAGCAAAAGTGCAGACAGGAATCAGTTTTACTGTATCTGCTCACATGGAGCTCCTGGTTTCTAATGGACTCCTGTTCCCTACTGCTCCCTACAGCCTGGCCTCTTATCTCAGCCGAGACAAAAATTAAATTCAGCTATATTGCATAGGTCTGTTATCTTCACGTTCCTAATAAAATTGAGCTGACTGTGTTTTTTGAGATCTTGAGAGTAAGAGGGTTTGTCTTGTGAAAATGGATTCAGAATTCACTTGCTTGTGAAACAACTTTATGGAAATGCCTATCCCCTTTCCTTTTAACTTCAGCACACAGTGCATTGTCACTGCTGTGCTTTCTGATTGCGTGCCATGAAGATGTTTTTCTGTAGTTAAAAATACATGTGCTTTTTTTTTTTGCCCTTTTTTTTGGGAACTGTTCTGTCAAAGAAAATGTCTTGAAAATATGAGTTCTTCCCAAAAAAAGCATGTTGTTTTCTGATTCATGCACAAATGCTGCCCTGCTTGTACTGAGGGTAAGGCTCCCTGCTGCTCCGTTGTGTCTCCATCCTCAGATTAGGGAAGCCATCAGACAGCTCTGGCTTTTGTGCAACATCACTTTTTCCTTGAGGTGTTAATAACTTTGTGGGCTGGGAAAGCAGCCTTTGATCTTATCTGTGCTCCATAAAGTTTGCTGAGAAAAAGAGTGATTATATAGGGATTGCTTAAGCTTATTTTCTCAGATGAAAAAGGATCTCTTGTCAGTGTATCTGCCTGTGTCTGATATCTCTTAATTGACAGAGAGAGGGAGAATGATCTTTCTGATTAATGGATTTGTAGTGATTTATGCTAAGCCCCCATCCTATTTTTTGTTATAGCAACATGAAGGGAGCTGGAAGGAGGTGTAAAGTTAACATGTGCTTATTTGAAATGTGAGGGTGCAGAGGAAACTTGACATGGGAGTTGGTTGCTGGAGATTTATTGTGTCCAATTACTTGTTACATGTCATCTGCAGAGCTGGTGTGGATTCTTTGTGACCTGTACTTGAGAAGATCTATGCAAGGTAGAAAGAGGTTTGTGGATGGTGGAAAATTCCCTTTCAGCCTAAGTTAGCTGTGCGTGTTCCTGGGCTGCTGCCGTGGGGAAGGTTTTAGAAGGAAATGATCCTATTAGCAGCAAAGCCTGCTGCTTTGGGCTGGTGAACGGAGTGCCTCCCTCCTGGAAGACGAGTGACTTTGCTCTCACTGATGTGTGCAGCCAGCTTTGGTGCTGCCTTGTATAAATCTCTATTTTTGTGCGTTTAATGCAGTTGTGTGCAGCTGAGCTGTCAGCTTGGTTTCCTGCGTGTGGCAGCAGCTGAGGTGACTCATCTCTTCACCACCAGAGCAGCTTCGAAAGGCCTGCAGCCTGTTTTGCTATGCAGCAGGAGACATTTCCCTTGTGAAGAGAGCAGCATTAAGCCTGCAGACATGGAGCTGGTGACAACTGGTTGGTGCAAGCATGAAAATGGTGCTCTTTGGGGTTTCCTGATGAAAAATCATCATTTTCACTTTCAATCCGGGCAAGAGTGAAAGGGAACAAAGATGTGTGTGGTTGCTTTGAGTCACGAAAAGGAGCCACGCTGTTAGACATTCCACACTGGAAAACCCAAGGAGGGCAAAGTCTGGGAGAGCAATACTGAAAAAAGCCATGGGCAGTTTTGCTAAGGCCTCCAGAGATGCTGAACATGTTGAAGGAGAGTTGCTGAAGCTTCCTGAGAGGTGTCTGAGGAGCAGATTCTGATGGGACAGAATGCACACAGCAGGCTGAAAGTGTGAAGCATCTGCTGTGGTATCTGTTTGAAATTACAGAAAAGAGGAAAGAAAAAGAAAAGGTGGGAAGGAAATAATGAAAAAATAATCCTGGAGGCAGCACCCCTGGAAATGCAGTACCCAGTCTTGCTGCCAGAAACATGCCAGCTGCCCTGGATATGCACAAATAATTTATGAGCAGTTTTCAGGACCAAAACAAATCTGCAAGTGGGGAGGTAAACTACGATCATAGGGCATCTATCTATATGTGCTCTGGAAAGTGATTTAATACTGAGAAGCTAGCCTAGGCTCCCAATTGTGCCTAAGTAAGTGGATCTCATCTAGGAAAAATGCATAGCTGTAGTGAAAGCATACAAGTAGAAAAAGCTCATGGGGGATAATTAGCTCTCTCAACAACCAAGGGTTAGGGACCTGCTGTGATTCAAGAAATAGGAACATTCATTTTCTCTTGAACATCTTTTTTTCTTGTTCCCTGCAGCCTGTTTTCTTCAGTTTTTTTTCCTGTGTCCTGAGAGGTCTTTAGATGATACACCACAGTAGGACACATCATTCTTCTCTTGTCAGAAGCGTGGAAGAGGCTGTAGGAAATACAGAATGTTCTCCATAATTTTGAGAAACACAAGAAAAATACAGGCAGTTTTTATCAATCATGAATGAACTTCAATGGTGACTGAAACATTAAGATTACATGGGTTGCTTCTTAGATGTTTCATGTGTTGGGTAGAAATCCACTTAGGGAAAAATTATCACTGTTCTATATTTGGCATCTTTGTTCTTATGTTTTGAGTAACTCCCAGTAAGGTTTTATGGCAAATAAAATTTGAAGTTTTCCGTATCACAAAGCTTAAATTTGGATCCACTTATTTTGCTCTCATTCCCCTGTATTTTGTTAAGAGTACAGGCTGTGCCCTTACTCAGTTTCTTTGATTTCTGACTGTTCTTTGCAATGCTGTAGCACTTGTACTTGTGAAAAGGGAATGATCAAGAAGAGTCGCAAATACTCTGGAGGGAACAGGACTCAAAAGCAGACCTTCATTTGTATGCTGCTTCCATCTACAGCATCTGCTTTCATTATCTTTTCAGTCTAGTTCTTTGCTGTAAAACCCATTGGGGTACATGTTTGTGGTTAAAGCTACAGATTTCAAAATGTTTAAGAGGAAAGGGATTAGGAACAGTGTTGCAGCAGGAAAGGAAGGAACAGCATGAGGAAAGGGCTTCTACACCCCCTTTCACAGTTCCAAACCTTTAGCTCCTTCCTGTATACTCTTGTTTGACAGCTTTTAGGACATAGGTTCTTGGCCTTACAGGAAGGATGGTGTGTGGTGTAGCTGCGTTTCTCAGTGTCTTGGTTGCATGCTTGTACACACTTGCTCTTCTCTGATGGAATCAGGGAACATTCTCATAGGTGAGACCTTTGTTCCATCAAGTGTTACAGTACTGCATAGCAAAGATGGAGCAAAGGTGTTATTTCCCCTTTCTGAGCAGTAACAGTGTGTTCCTTAATTCTCTTGACTACCAGAGAGTGTAAACATGATTTCACTTTTCTGGAAGATGACCAGTGATAGCAGCAGTTTTTAATCTTAGCGTGCTGTTTAAATGCATCTCTGTGTGACAGCAAGGTACTGTAGTAAATTGTAATTGGTTTTTGTGGGTTTAGAGTTGACTTAATAGATCCTTGGAAATGCCATTCTGATGGAAAACAACTTAGGTGCATTGTTTCTGTCTCCATGTAAGGATCTGTCATATGATTGCTTCCAGTCAGAGGAAAATAACTTCATTAGATAGCAATGCTTTTTTATTGTAATCCTCTTATTTGTGGATTTGGATCTTAAAATACAGCATGGTAGATTTGTCTTGTGTACTCCCCTCCTGTTCTAAAGTTGTATTGGCAGAAACTTCATAACTTTATTATTGTGGGAATTTTTTTCTGCAGCTTCTAGTTGAAACTGTTTCAGGTTTAAGCACTTTGCATTGGAAAGTGTGTAACTGGTGTGTGGGTGCCCCAGAAGGACAGTGTGAAGGCTTTCATGAAGAACTACCAGCCAGGAGTGTAACGTGGCTGTGAGAAAGCTACCACCTGATTCTGGATACAGCCAGGTAAGTATTTCTGGTATTTGCCACGCTACTGAGTGGCCAATAAATATGAGTATGTGACTAAGGCTGTGGAGAGGCCTTGCCTTGACTCTATTTCCAGTTCTTGTCGGCTGTGACTCTGGGGAGCTGGCAGAGTTGCAGAGCTGCTGGTGTTTGAATGTCCATACTTGTTCAGCCTAGGAAAGCAGAATGGGGTGTAATAGGTGTCAAGACCTGTACTGGGACAGATGAAGTAGCAAGAGAATCTCACATCCAGAGAAGGAGGAGAGCCAGAAGACAGTGCAGTGTGAGTTGGCCAGGAGCCAGCTGAGGCTGGAAAATAGGAGGAGGTTTCCTACCCTGGGGCTGTGTGTTGTCGTTTTGGTATATACAAAAGGAGCAAAATAATAACAGGCTGCTATGCCACTGCCTGTTCAAGCAGCAGAGGCCTTGACTTTGTAGACTTGTTCAGGTTGGAAAAGACCTCTAAGGTCATGGAGTCCAACCATTAACCTAACACTGCCAGGTCACCACTAAACCATGTTTATGAGTGCCACAGCTACACAGCTTTTAAATACTTCCAGGGATGGTGACTCTCCTGTTTTCTTGGGCAGCCTGTTCCAGTGCTTGACAACCATTTCAGTGAAGATTTTTTCCCCTAAAGTTCATTCTAAACCTCCTCTGCCAGACTTGAGGCCATTTTCACTTGTTCTGTAACTTGTTACACGGGAGAAGAGACCAATGCCCAGCTGGCTACAATCTGCTTTCAGGTAGGATGGTCTCCCCTGACAACCCCAGCTCCCAGCTATCCTCCAGGTCCCATCTCTTCTCTCAGCCCCGTGAGCTGTGGCTGTGAAGACTGCAGGGCAGGGCTGGTGCTGAGTCCTGGGTCTGACCGGGAGAAGAAGGATCCACAGAGGCAAGTGGAGCTGATTTTGCACAGCCACATAGATTCAGCTCAGTCTTGTATGCCATGGCATGGGTTATATATATCTGGGGAGATGTTGCCATCTCCTGTCCCCTTTTCTTCTTTAGCACTTCTTAATCACATTTGGAGATGGTAAAAGAAATGTCAAATTTTGAAAGAAGCCAAGAGCACAGTATCAATTCCTTGACATTTAATGGAAGATTTATAGTTCCCGTGGAAAGCTTATGGTGCTGCCCCTGTCCATGTTTGAGTTGACAGTTGATACAAACAGAAGTGACTTGGTAGAAAATAAAGAGGGGAGGTAAAGAGTCTCATGGAATAAATTCTTAATTTAAAGTTTTTGGGATCCCTGGTCTCTCTCCCTTTGTAAGCCAAGGGGGAAGTTGGACAGCATGCTGCAATCAGACTCCAAATCCAGATATCCCATCTCTGACTGGCCAGACTGACTTGACTGTCAGAGTGGCAGAGTGCATATAGATGTCATTGCTCAGAAGGACCTCTGCAAGGCATCACTGCTGCAGGCTCTGCTGATCCCACTCCAATCTCCTCTAGAAAATGAATCATGAATCTTCAATCCACCTCCTCTTTCCTGTCCCTGAAGAGGAGATTAAAGAGCACTTTTCTGCAGTGGGGATCTGCCATTGTTAGACATGAAGCTATCGCTGTGGGGGGCAGCACACCAAATAAGCTTTATTGATGACTGAGCCCTATAAACAAAGCTTTTGGTATGAGGCAAAGTCCTGGAGGTATTTGTAACATGTTTAGAAAATGTGAAAAGTTCTTGTAGGAGACAGAGCAGAACTAAAATATTTATGGCTTTATTATCAACAAACACCTGTAAAAGAGAATTGTAACCTCTGAGTTCAATCATGCAGAGTGAACTTAGCATGTTGGCTGCCAGTGCTTACAGCTAAAACAGAATATTGTCAAGAGCTGATTTTGATGCATGATTTTAATTTTTCCCTGACACACAAATCATCAGGGGTGTACTTGCAATCTGGAGCAACCTAATACTCCAGACTGTGAGCAGTATTTTGATTTGCCATCTGAAACTTTAACATGTATTTGAGGGCTTTCTTTGTAAAGTATTATTCTGAAACACACTAAGTCTGCTAGGCATTTCACTTGAGCTAAAGGCACAGAAAGATCTAGTGTAGTCTCTGCTCCACCTGAGAGGGCAGAGTGTCAGGGAACCTGGACTTCCATGCAGTTACCTGAATTTTGCTTTGTTTAACATCTGCTACTTGAGATGAGTTCTGCAAGGGCAGATCACCCCATCTTCTGCTTGGAGGAGCTTACAAGTAGTTTAGGGCATTTGGCTGAGGTAGTTAGTTTTACAGGCTGTAGAGCTGATACTGCCAGGTGCAATTAGGTTTCTGAAATGCTTTCTTTATAAACTTCTGGCTTTGATTACTTCTGATTTTGCTGATCATACCGAAGAGCTAAAGTGGTTTTGTGATGTCTGAGAATACCCTTAAGTAAAGTTACTTAGGTTGTGTTGTGCCCTTGATGGAAAAAAATCTTGTTCTACACTGGTGTCTTGCAAGGGATGAAGGATTTAAAATTCAGTGAGAATGTGAAGTCACTCTGGTGTTTGAAATGTCCTCTTGCTGTCTGTGGGATAGAACCACTGGGAAAATGGCAAACTTTTGAAGAATACAGGCCACACAACCCGGTGAAGTCCTAGAGCTTGGTGGCTAAATCCTTTATAGAGGGTATGTCCTGTGCTGGCCTGCACATGGTGAAGGGGGCTCTTCCGTCAATCACTGCTCCTCATTTCAGCAGCCTACTGCAGCCTCAGGTGCTAGACCCACTGAGCCACTGGAGGGGCAAGGATAATTCGGGGGAATTCAGCATATAGGCTTGAATAAGGAGAATGAACACTTAAGGAAGCTTTTGGGAGGGAAGTATAATAGTAGTGAATTCCAACAAGGTGGGAGGTGGAGTAAAAGCAAAGGATTAACTGTGCGAGAAGTCTTGCAATATAAGAACTTGGAAAGGATCCTGAGGGTGATGGGACTTCCTTTGCTTTTTTCCTTTTTTTTTTTTTTTTGCTGGTGTGTAGAAATTTACTGGGACTTGCTTTGCTTTTTCCCTTTTTTTTTTTTTTGCTGGTGTCTAGAAATTTACATTTGGTAATTGCCAAGTTTGCAACAGTTGGTACAAAAGGCTGGAAAATACCAATATTAGGGACTTCCCCCATGCTCTTCTCACCCACACTTCTTAGCATAGAAGTTATTCTCGTGACATTGTCACATGCTGTTTTTTCCACAGAATTCATGTCTCATTCATTGTACTGGAGAAATGAGGCTCCTGGCTTGAGCAGGTCTTGAAGTAAAATACCTATGGTTCTGCTTTCTTACCTCTTTCAGAAAACAGGAGGTTGGTACTGAGAGAGGGGAGAACTGCATAAAGGAAAAAGAATAATCTTGTAATCTGCGAGCAGTTGTCACAAAAGTTTTGCATAATGCCAATTATGTGACCAAACCATGAGTCTCACAAATCCTGTCACTGGTTACAGGTTCCTCATTCTTTATCTGCAAACCTTCAGCTATGACTTGTACAAGCCTTGTTTGCTCACAGCTGCGACTGAAGTCTGAAAAGGCTGGAGCCTCAATAGGACACTTGGGTTTAGGAACCTCAGCTGGCAGTCCAAAATGGATTTGTATGTTTTCTTTAGGCTGCTGTACAGTAACTGTCCACTTATAAACCCAGATTGCTCCATCTCACTGGCTTACTTTTTGAGAAAGCAATTACTGGCTAGAAAAAGAAAACATGGGGAGTTTCTCAGTCTTTCTCTAGGTAGTGTCATATAAACATGCTCTGTTACCACAGAATTAATGTTTCATTCATTGTACTGGAGAAATGAGGCTCCTGGCTTGAGCAGGTCTTGAAGTAAAATACCTATGGTTCTGCTTTCTTACCTCTTTCAGAAAACAGGAGGTTGATACTGAGAGAGGGGAGAACTGCAAAAAGAAAAAGAATAATCTTGTAATCTGCGAGCAGTTGCCCCAAAAGTTTTGCATAATGCCAATTATGTGACCAAACCATGAGTCTCACAAATCCTGTCACTGGTTACAGGTTCCTCATTCTTTATCTGCAAACCTTCAGCTATGACTTGTACAAGCCTTGTTTGCTCACAGCTGCGACTGAAGTCTGAAAAGGCTGGAGCCTCAATAGGACACTTGGGTTTAGGTACCTCAGCTGGCAGTCCAAAATGGATTTGTATGTTTTCTTTAGGCTGCTGTACAGTAACTGTCCACTTATAAACCCAGATTGCTCCATCTCACTGGCTTACTTTTTGAGAAAGCAATTACTGGCTGGAAAAAGAAAACATGAGAAGTTTCTCAGTCTTTCTCTGTGTAGTGTCATATTATAAACAAAAGGACAAAACTAAGCAGAGAAAAGCTGCTCAGCCATGAAGGAGGAGAGCCAGGCACAACACATAGATGTGAGGGGACAAGTTAGGGATCCAGAATTAGCAAGCACATTTCCCTAGAGACCAGGGTTTCTGTTATTAATGTTGGCTATGAAGTCATAGACTGTCCAGAGCATGCCTTTGTAGAAGTCATGAGTGGGGGTCAGTGAAATAAAGCTCTTACTGGCCATTCCTTTGATGCTGTTTTTCAAATGTCTTGTTCATGCAGCATGAAAACTGGGCTCCTCACATGAGTGTGAACACCAAATGAGTCCTGTTGAATAGAAACTCCTCAAGTGTGGATTTAGCATCCCCCTGTAGTGATCCTGTCTTCTGCCAGACTTTTTTGTGCAACTGATTAACATTACTTTCTTCAACCCCTTGGCATGCAGGCAAGACACCTTGTAGAATTCCTGGCATTCCAAATCCCCTCTTTGAGGCACAAAGTTAGCTTGGTTGTACTCTTGACCTCCTTACCTTGTTTTCCACCAGCACCTTCGAGCCCAGGCCATGTGATCTCCTGCTCACACGCTGTTTTCCAAGTAACATAGACAGGGTGTGACGTGCTGGGCAGAACACAAACAGCAATTTCACTTGTCAGGGAGCTCCTCTGGCTTGACAGCTCATGCTGTTGACTCACCAGGAGGCTTTTAACCTGGAGCACTAAGGCTATGGGACCCAGTTTTACTGGAGGGCAGTCCCTCTGGCACACCTGAATGGCTCTGTGCGTGTCCTGTGCCTTTCAATGATACACAGTAAGTGTGTGATTGCTGCTACACATTGCCTTGATTGAAGCCTGACACCCACATAGCAACTGGGATGTTCCGTGTATGCTGGGAAGGGAAACCACTGTTAGTAATCCTTCTACAGCTGCAGAAGCCATAAGGTATTTGTGTGAAGGTAATGAAATGTGCATGGAGAAAATCCTTATAAATGCGTAATGATTAGTTTACATCATTATTGCTTATTTGGCCTATCATGAGGGGTTTTGGTCATTTTATGGTTTGGGAGGAGGCCAGGGTCAGACTTTAGAAACAAAGAGAGTATTTTCTGTTAATTAAGAAAAATTATGCTTGAGTTCTAAATTAAATCAGAATACCCTTAAGCTGCCCTGCTGCGAATGCTTCTACGCAGATCTTCTGGCACAAAGTCAAGCATTGTCACCACTCCTGTGCCTACTATTTGTTATTTAGGCATGTACATGGGGATTTCTGGTGAAGACAGGGCAATATTAATGCTGCTGTGCAAGCCCTGGGTGAAATTTCATCCAAACATGGGCAAACAACTCCAAGAGAGACTTCTAACCAGAATGAGTGCAGAGAAGCTTGGAAAAAGATGTATTAAGATGTATTTAGTCTGTGGCCTAGACTGAGTCATAGGTTGTACAGACTTTGTAGTCATCTTTTCTGACTTTCTGTATTACACAGCCATAAAACTGTACTCCTGGCTTAACTCTGTTTTGACCACAGGTGCATGTTTAGGAAATGGGAGGAGGAAGGAATCTGACCTGAATTTACAAAAGTTTGTTGATGGAGAAGTCATCACAGCTCTTGGTAAAAGGTCTTAGTCTTTATTACCTTCACAGGTAATTACCTTCCATTATCATCACCACAGTTAAATGCTTATTATTAATTTCTACTCTAAACTTTCTTCAGACTTCATATGTTCAGATTTGGGATGCTTTAGTTCACGACAGCCAGGAGATTCGATATGATATCTGATCTGGCACAGATGCCAGTAGGATCCAGTACCTTACCAGAGGACTCATTAGAGGTGGGAAGAACTGGGAGTTGACTTGTCCCAGCAGTGGGGTTTATAGCCTAGTATTCTCATGTATGTTGCCACTCCAGTTACTCTCATGGAACAAGGCTCTGTTCCTGGCATGCACTGCAGAAGCACAGTCAGCTTTTCAACTTCTTTGACTTTGTATGTTGGCCCCATGATATGTGGAATCAAGAGAAATTTGCTTTAAGAATCAAATCAAACAGACGGAGCCAGGAATTATAAAGAGAGGTATTAGGAGCTCATTCATTTCCTCATGGTGTAAATCTAAACCCCTGGCATGGTATCCAGAAGACATTTAATTTTGTAGCTGCATAGCAGTAGTCTGTATCCTTTTGCAAATCACCTTCATCTATTCACACTTAACAGCACTGTTGTTTGTTCTCTCTGACCTGACAGACCAGAGATGAGAGGATTAGGTTTCCAGACACTGAGAGTCTAAGTGACCAATTTGACAGGCTCAAGTGAGCCAGTTGACTGCCTGGTGAGATATGGCACACCTTGGATCTAATGAGCCTTGACTATAGTTGTAATTAATCAGTGACACCTGCCTGTACTACTTTACCTGGTTAGCTGGCATTGACTCTGTGGTATGTGAAATCTGCTGGCTTTATTGAAGGATTGGGCAGGCTGCCCCACTTAGAAAACTAAAGACACTGAAAGACACCATCTAAATAAAGTTTACAGAGGATCTAAGCCAAGCAGTCTGGAAAGAAGAGACTGCTGGAAGAGATCAGTGGTGTGTAGTCTGCTGATTACTAGTTTAATAAAACCAGAGAATAGGTGTGTATGTATGCAGGGAGAATTCAGGTAGACTGTGTAGAGTATGTACTGTGCATGGGTTGCTTGAGAGTAAGCTGGAAAAAGATCCACTCATGTAATAATCAGTAAATTAATGGTTGGCTTTAGAGGTCAGCTGTGGCTATCCCATAACAGTATTTATAGGGATGACCATTTAAAATAAACCACCCTATAGGTCTCAAAAATAAGTACCATGTATTTCTGTGACTGGAAACTACACATTTTTGTTTATATCATATGGATAGAAGAATGTGCTTTATGTATAAGCTTCACAAGCACTTGAAAGCCATATCTGGTTTGCATGATTCTGCTAGCTGTTCTGGGTACATTTCACTGGAAACCTTAACAATTTTCAGAGACCTCATTCTAAATATCTTGATGGAAGACATTCTTAATATGTTCTTACTCATTCTAATCATGGCTGCTTTTATTTAAAAATATTTTGAATGAAAATAGCAACAAACTCTCTACACCTATTTTTGGACTCTTTATGTGTACAAATATTTTTTTGCATGCCAGCTAACACACTGCAATTGCAATTAATTACAGAAGTATTTTTCCCTTCTTGTCTTATTTTTTTTCCAAATAATTAGTTTTAACTGGAGAGATGGTGATTATTACACAAGCACTCACTTTCCAGTGTTCTTTAGCTCCTGGACAGTGATTCACAAAATATCCATTTGTTTGTGATGGAGCCAATATCTACATATTGCTTCTGCAATTCTTTTATAGACAGGGATGTGTTCAGCTATTTCATTAAAGGGGATGATCCTGTGAAGTTTTACTATTGGCTTCCTTAGATCTGTATCAGTCTTAAAACTAATCGGTTCTTAGCTGGATAACACCCAATGAATCTGGATGGTGAATAAAGCAGCATAAAGGATATCATTGTTGCAACTGAGACACCCTACATGCACATAACCTTATTTTTGTCTGCCAGCTCCCTTAAGTGATTTTGTTTTCTTCAGTAATTAATGATTAATTCTGTTGACATAGGTTAAAAAAAAAATCTAAGTAAGCATTTTATCTTTTCCTCCTCTACTTTTTCCATCCTTCTGGTCCTGTAGCTGAATCCAGTCTTTTTTGCTCAAAATGTCTCCACTTGGAATCTTGCTTATTTCTTCAAAGCTAAAAAACATTTGAGAAGACATGCCAGCTTTTTGAAAGAGCCTGCTCTGTTTCATCTCCCCATGGCTGCTGTAGAAGCTTAAAACTTCTTGCCTTCTTCAGCCTCTCCTTCCCTAGACACTGGAGCCTCTAATCTCCTGCCTTCTCTTACCCTTTCCTCATGCTTCCCCTCAGCTTCTTACCAGCCTCTGTGGAAAACACCACTTCTTGCAGCTGTCACACAGCACAGGACTACCCTTACTGCCTGCCACCCCTCACCTCCAGACGCCATCAGTGTGCCACTAATTCTGCTTTAGGTCACTCCAGTATTTTTGTGTCCTACCCACCCAATGTGTTTTTCACTAACATCCTGTCCTGTGTGGAGACCTTGGGACCACTGCCTTCTGATTCCCTTTTTTTTCAGATCTTAAGGCAGAAGAGTGCTGTCCCTAAGAGCTTTCCTCTCCAATGCCCCTCTGAGTGATGTGAGCCCCAAACATAGCTTCAGCTGTTAGCTTTGTTCTGCCCACATCTAACTCCCCACAAACAGATTCATGCTCCTTGGTGGGTACCTAGCCCTTGGCTAGCACACTTGGTCACAATCATCAGTGTACTTCTTATATATCAGACCTGTAATCTTGGTTTCATATGGTTAGATCCTAATGTTCTGGTTTTGTCTCAATATTTTTATTCTGGCCTGCCCTGCATTTTCCAAACAAGATCTCATGTCTCTTCACACTCCTGTAATATTTTGCTTGTCTCAGCCATGCTGTTCCCATATGACTGCATAGCCTGCTCTCCATCTCTGGCTTCTTTTCAGATTATGCTCATTTATTAGTCAATTGCTCAAATCTCCTCCCCTTCTGTTTGTTATTCTCTTATTTCTCCTTCAGGTTATCTTACTGCTTCACCTCTTCCTGAGAAGGAAGCCCCCTCAGATTCCTCCATATCTTTGTTTGGTCCCTCTTGCCTGGCTTCTTGGCTTCTGAAGCAGTTTGCTATGGTGACCCAAAATCAGCTTTTAATTAAAATATGAGAAACCACTATACTCTTCTTCCAATCCTTGCCTCTCCCCCCTGAAAACCAACCAAACAAAAACAGACAAACACTCACTTCTTAGGAGATGAAAACTTGCCTTGTCCTGTCTGTTCTTGGCTCAAAAACAACAACAGGCGTTATAGTTGTGCTCTCTCCAAATTTTGTCATCCAACCTGCCTATGCATTTTGTAGACTGCCAGACTCCTAGTACCAGGGATGTCATTGAGAGGTTTCTAGTGCTTGAGCTGATGAGAGTAATGTGGCTCAAGGTGACAGGTCCTCTGTGAGGGATCCATACTGAACACTTTACCAGGAATCACTGGTAGCTGCAGCAGGGACTTCCAGAGCATTCCTTGAGTGGAGACGTGAAGACAGCAATTAGTTGTTTCCAGGGGAAACAAGGCATGGTACTGCTCCCCATCTGTAAGAACATGATCTCTCCTCTGCCTTAACACTGTCAGCTCCTCACAATGTTTTTCCTGTCTGACCCACATTTAATTTTGCTAGCATAATGTCTGGGAGTTTTCATGAAAATGTGTCATAGGCTGACTCACAGTAAAGAAGCAATCAAAACAGGACAAGAAAATCTCTTTCAGGCAAAACAGTATCTCATGTATGCATCTAACTGATGTTATTTGCCTTTTTCACACTAGAGTGCCACTGAACAAGAATTTCAAAGTTGGGAAAGAAATTTGTGCTTGAGGTCCAGCATTCCGTTCAGTGAATCCCAGGCAGCACTCCCTAAATGAAAGCCCTCACACCTCTGTTAATAAAGGTAGTACCTTAGCCTCAGCACACAGAGCATGGGAAACTGTGAGCACAGGTAGGATGCTCAAATGCAACACCAGAATGTCCTCCAGTCTCCTAGAAAACTCATTCCAGAGTACAGTCTCAGAGAAGACTTGCTGACATGTGGTGTCATGCCAACACTGTAGAACTACAGGGAATTGCTTATCAAATGGATTAAAATGCTTCATTTCAATGGATACTTTTCCAACTAACACTAGTAGTCAAAAAACAAGGTGAAAAACATGTCATTTGAAAAGAGAGATGTAAGATTATATGTACTCAAAAGTCAAGTGTGACATGGACAAGAGAAAACATCTGAGAACTTAATGGTGTCCTAGCAGCATGGGGAGAGAAGCTTGAGAAAAGCTTCTCCCCAGCCACGTTTCCAAGGGACACCATCTCCCCAAAAAATGTTAGTGCAGGGCTGTAGAAATGGAAGATGCCAGCAGATGTCTCTTGTCCCCACGTAGTTGACACCTACCATCCAACTGGATGACCACCCTTGTGGATGGCTGGCACCAGAGGGGATTTGGAATGCCATGAACTGCAACATGCTATCCTGCTTTTTAAAATGAGCTCAGTGCCAGATGCCAGAAGAGTCCCTTGCCAGGCTCTGTGTCATCTCACTGAATTTTAGGATGCCCTGGTGCAACATGAGGCAGGGTGACAGTGCTTTCCACCCATGCAGAGTAAATGCACCTGGCTATTGCCTTTCAGCCCTGGCCAGGTGCTGCTGCACTTCAGCATCTGCAGCAGCTCAGAGGAGTGTGAGATGTGCTTTGCTAAGCCACAGCTCAGACAGGGATTGCAAACAAGTATAACTTCACCCAATTTCACCATGGATTTGTTTACAGAACCCCCTCCCCTCAGTGGGCAAACTGATCCTGGGTATCAAAAGTGGGACAGAGATCAGTCATCAAGAGGACATCCTGCTTCAGCCCTGTGCCTGAAAAAGGCCCTGATGGTGCCAGCAACAGAGAGAAACACAGGTCTTGATATTTCTTCAGGTATGTGAACCAGCACAGTGGAAAATATCTGTGTATTAGTCTGAAAATCCAAACTGATGTTTAACAAACAAGACCAAAAAAACCCTGGTTCTGTGCTGGGAGAAAGCAAAGCAACTGGGACTGGGATGTCCTTCAGTTTTTTTGCTTAAGTATGAATAATACCACCTCATTAGAATACAGTGTATAATGTGAACTAATACATTAATTGAAAAAGTTAATACACTTTCATTCTATAAAGACTGATTCTTATCATAGCTGGGGAAGGGGGTTTTCTTAGAAGTGCTTATCTCAGAAGCTATTGGAAGGGAATCCGGTAGTACACTTTAATTGGCTGCTTTTGCATCATAAGATGTGTTAATGATTTGTTGGACAATTATTAAGCTGTTTAATCTTCCCATCAGCCCATGCAGGATGTAGTTACGAGTAACATCATCTCTTGTACACAACACACGTGTGACTCTGGAAAGAGGAGATCCATCTCCCTCTTTAGGATCTTGCAAAGAAAAATGAGAATCTCTAGAAACAGTCCGAGCTCCTGCAATTCACAGCAGCTGGATTAATGTATTACATGTCTTCTGGGGAAAAAGAAAGACCTTTGTTACGTTTAACATCAGTAGATTTTACCTAGCACCTTTTTCATCACTGGCACTACCCTGCAACTGTCTTACAAAAATATTTCTGAAAGAAGGCTTTCTTGAAAAAAAAAATTGCACTATTACTATTTCAGCTGGGGAAAATTCATTAAACTGGCAAAGACTTTAGTAGTAATAATTATACAGTGACCTTTTCTTTTGAAAGCTGGAAAGCTTGTAATAAATGAGTCAGTGATTAGGGAAGGAGGAAAGCAGTTGAGTGCTGGCTGGAAGGACTGCATTCGGCACTCTGCTGTGGGTTTTCTCTGTGCCAAAGTGTAAAGCATTTACATCATGCCTTGGGAGGTGGTGGTGCTAATTGTATAGCTCTTGTTTGCAGAGTGTTCTAGCTGAGGCCCAAACACAGACTGAAGTCTCAGCACCTCTGTCCAAGTTGCAGCCCAACCCAGGGAAGATGGCCTTCTGAAATAATCTGCATATGTGAAAAATCATATTCTGAAATTTCATTCACTAAGTCCAGTGCCTCAGGTGAGAGGCCACTCTGGACCTACCTCAATTTCCCAGCTCTCAGAGGGTGAACTATTCCTTTTGACTCATACTCTTGTTGAAAATATAAATGTGTGCATATTTGTGAATATTCCAGTGCTGTATCCTGAATTTTACAGAAAAACTCACAAGGAAATTTATAATTCTGCTACTGCAGCAAAGTATGACTAATACAAATGAAAAGGTGCAAGGGGACTGCACAGTGACCAGGGAGAACATTACACTTTGGATGCCCATTAATTATCTTCTTTCCTGTGACTAAACCAAGACAGGCATGCATCCTGTAGAGAATATAGTATGTAATTAATTAAAATCATATCAGGTTAATGCATGAAGGAGATATTAAATAAGCCTACACAGACTTAATTATACTGTACCCTAATTTTCATGTCTTTGACTTTACAACTTCTGCAATATTTTAGCATGGTAACTGTGTGTGCCTGTGCATTGATTATATCCTAATTAACTTATTCTGAAACAATAAAAGACAGATTTCCTAAAAAAAAAAAAATCATCAAAACAAACTGGAGTTTAATACTTCAAACTACCTTGGAACAGAAAAGTGTTAGAGGAATTAAAAATGCCCTCCAAATATGTAAATGCTGTCACTTCAAAGTTACTTCATCTTCTCCTTTCCCCTTCAAGCTCCAAGTAAATTCTACCCTGGGGAAAACCCTGGGGAAGCTGGGCCTAAGGAAGAAGTTGAAAATGAGGCTATGAACTTAAAGAAAACCTCATGATAACTTTGAAGTCTGTAACCATGACTCATTGGAGTAAGTACCTGTAATTCTCCCCTTGGGAAGTGGATGGACTTCTACATGTTGCTTGAGAGTGCGTGATGAGGCCAGTCCTAAGGGGAAGCACATTATTAACAGGAAAATAATATTGCTAACGGAGAGAGCCTCTAACAGCCTTCCACAGAGTAGCCAGTTTTGGGTGATGGAGCTTTTTCAAGCAGTTTTGCTTGCTAGTGATTTAGTGAGTACAAGAGGTGGTCCTTTATTTCCTGTGGTAGGCAACATTTCAATCCTATGCAGCAGCCACAGCTTTTCTTCAAATAAAAATTATAAATCAACTTGGTGTCTCTGTCACCTTTCAGTTCCTTTATGTAAAATCCATTCTGTTTTGTGGCTCTTGCAATCAGTTGCTTGTAGTTTGCCCAGCAAGAAGCCATAAACCACATGACCATGTCATGGGGCACCTGTTCCACTGGTCTTTCTTGGCTGGAGTCCCCATGTCACGTTTGATGTGGTAGGCATACTACTGATAATTTCAGTAAGAAGCATGAGCTTCTTAAGTATACGTTTTTAATAATTTTACTTTTGTTTCTTTCCCCCTGGTTCTTGCTGTTTCTTCATCTATCATTCTTTCCTGAAAATTATTAATACTTTGAGGCAGCTGATGTGGTGAGTCCACATTTTCATCATCCCTCCAAGATCCGCAGCTCAGTGAATTCTTATCAGTTTTGCAAAAGGCAGCTGCATTAAAGTGGCTTTGTTTCTCAGATAAGAAAAAAGCAAATACAAGTGCAGCCAGATGTACAAATGAACCATGTTCTGGAGCAAGAAGGTCTGTGAAAAAACATAGCCCCCAAAATAGACATCAGGGAGAAGAGTGACGCAGGTGTGCTCAGACACAAGGTGGCAAGCAATCCTGCTCCTGGGATGCAGGGAAAAGATGGCACGCTGTGCCAGTTTGAACAGCAGTGAGGTAATTTTGTTCCTTTGCAAATAAATGTCTTGGAAAAAAGTAGAGGCTGCGTGCCAAGAGGGTATTGATCACGTTGCTAAATAAAGTAGTAGCCTCACTCCATGGGAGGCTCTTCTAGAAGCGCCTGTTATGCATTGCTGAGGAAAGGACTGGGGCCATGCAGCAGGCCAGCCCGGCACGACACCTGCCCAGCAGCAAATGGAGGCCACGTTCAGTACCAGCCCCTGAGCCAGCGCTTCCCAAATCACCACCCATCAGAAGGGACAGGTGAAGCTGCAGGGCCATCACACAGCAGTCCAAAGACACGTGGGGAAAAGTGGTGTGACAGGATGGACTTGCCTGCTATCTCCTTCCTCAGGAAAGCAAGGAGAGCTGCTGGGGAGTTCCCAGCCTAAGAGCCTAATTGCCAGATGAATGGGATGGGGGCAGTCAGGAAAAATGCTGCTCTTCCTTATTGGGTCATAGGAATGAGAGAATAATGCTGTGGGGTGGCTCAAGCAGTGAGTCCACATTTTCATCATCTGTCCAAGATTCCATGGCTTGTCCTTGATACCACAGAATAGAACCAGCCCACGTGTTTCTCTCCTCTGTGCTATGAATAATGTCCCTAAGTGACTTAGATAAAATGGCAATGGGATTCCATCCCATCTTAACTCCAAGTGAACATGTCAAGAAGGGGAATGACGCAATACTAACAGGATGCCAAGGTCACCTTCTGGGTAGAAGCCTTGAGCCAAGGAAGATGGTACAATTGTTGGAGTAGTGAGCATTGCTCAAAGAATCAGCCGTTAGGAACAGGAACAGTGCAAAATGGATAAGTCATGGAGCAACTTAGTGCAAACATATTACTGTTCTGAAAACCAGCAATACTTCTGTAGCCATCATCCACCTGCTTCTTTATTGATCTAGACATCCCAGTTTCTAATCTATGTCTTGCTACAGTTTCTAATCTATGATGAAAGTAAGAGGAGGGTTTCACAGAGGTGCTGGGATGGCTGGCCCTATATTGGTGGTCCTGGGTATCCTTTATCTGTCATGAATGCCTTTGAGGATCAGAGGAACAAAGGTCCTGTTCCTTGCTGGGGTCCTTTGGTCATGCTTACTCCACTGTGAATACTGGTGCTTACTTAAGCCAGCAATATGACATCAACCACATACATCTAAAGAAAGTTAATACCTTACTATTGTTATGAATGAAGTTCTATATGTCTAATTTTATAAACAACAAAATTGAATTTAGCAGCAATTTTAATTGATCAGCAATTTAATATAAATTAATACAATCAAGTATATTAAATATAACCAAGCATATACAAAAAAATTGGCACTGATTAATTATAATTAAGGTTCATATAGAGCATAAACAAAACTGGCTGGGGTATGGGGATGGTTTCTTACCCTGCCTCACATACAAAACTAATCCAAACTAAACTTGTATACTGTATGCTAATACATATTCATCAATATTTTTCAGTAAATCCCCTCCTATTTTCAGTTCTTAAAATCTATGTCACTATACTGCAGAGCACACACTCCACTTGGTGTTAGGGGGTGTCCTGGCATTTGGTGGTCTTTTCAGAGGAAGGCTCACCATCTTCCTCACTGTCCTCTGAATAACTTTACAGGTTACACATGTGCACTAAGCTTTGTGTTATGTAAATAAGCATTATATTGTAAATAAGCCTTGTTATTTCATAGATAAAACTACAACTTAGATTCCATACCTGGAATAGTCCCAACTTTGTTCATCCCAAGGCTGATTCTGTTTTGGGATCTTGCTTATCTCAATACTACATCCTGTATCCTGTTTTTCACATACAACATCTGCAAAGGGGCCCATCTGCTTTGTAACACTAATTACATATACTTTTCCTTTATTATTTTATAACAATTGCTTTCTAAAATATTGATATAATTACAATTTAGTTAGCACAAATCATATCCATTTATCACACAGCAGTCCAAAAACACGTGGGGAAAAGTGGTGTGACAGGATGGACTTGCCTGCTGTCTCCTTCCTCAGGAAAGCAAGGAGAGGTGCTGGGGAGTTCCCAGCCTAAGAGCCCAATCACCAGATGAATGGGATGGGGGCAGTCAGCAAAAATGCTGCTCTTCCTTATTGGGTCATAGGAATGAGAGAATAATGCTGTGGGGTGGCTCAAGCAGTGAGTCCACATTTTCATCATCTGTCCAAGATTCCATGGCTTGTCCTTGATACCACAGAATAGAACCAGCCCACGTGTTTCTCTCCTCTGTGCTATGAATAATGTCCCTAAGTGACTTAGATAAAATGGCAATGGGATTCCATCCCATCTTAACTCCAAGTGAACATGTCAAGAAGGGGAATGACGCAATACTAACAGGATGCCAAGGTCACCTAGGTAGAAACCTTGAGCCAAGGAAGATGGTACAATTGTTGGAGTAGTGAGCATTGCTCAAAGAATCAGCCGTTAGGAACAGGAACAGTGCAAAATGGATAAGTCATGGAGCAACTTAGTGCAAACATATTACTGTTCTGAAAACCAGCAATACTTCTGTAGCCATCATCCACCTGCTTCTTTATTGATCTAGACGTCCCAGAGTCAGTCTTGTTACAGTTTCTAATCTATATAAGAGGAGGGTTTCACAGAGGTGCTGGGATGGCTGGCCCTATATTGGTGGTCCTGGGTATCCTTTATCTGTCATGAATGCCTTTGAGGATCAGAGGAACAAAGGTCCTTGCTTTAGCTGGGGTCCTTTGGTCATGCTTACTCCACTGTGAATACTGGTGCTTAAGCCAGACTGCAATATGACATCAACCACATACATCTAAAGAAAGTTAATACCTTACTATTTAGAAAATCAATACACTTTCATAGTATAAAGACCATTTGGTACAATAGTTACTGAATGAGATTCTCCTGATTAGCTTGTTAATACCTTACTATTTAGAAAATCAATACACTTTCATAGTATAAAGACCATTTGGTACTGAATGAGATTCTCCTGATTAGCTGGGGGCCGGAGGCCTAACAGGAGAGAGGCAAAGCCAGAAATACCCTCTGCTGTCCAGCTGCAGCCCAAAAAGCAGCTGGATGTGGGCATCTCCCCATTGGATTGACAGGCTTTCCGCTTCTCAGAGCAGTTTGTTTACAGCTGTGTCTAAAATAAACGTTGCCGAACTTTTTTTTTTTTCCCCCCCTGCTCCTGTTATTCCTGCGGAGCAAGTTGGATTCCTCTCTGACTCACGCATGATTAACTAACTTCCAGCTGCATTATCTTTATTGTTGCTGCCGATGCACAAGCCAGCGCTCAGCACGACTCGTGGATCCCAAGCTGTGCTGGCGAGGCTGCCACTTAGAGAAAAGGATTTTTTTTTCCTAACAGTTGTGGTGTTTGGGAAATGTTATTATTTTTTTGTGTATTTGTTTATTTAAGAGACAGCAAGTACCTGCTTTCTCAGGGACTAGAGAAATAAAAAGAAACAACGCTCCCGGACCCACACGGTGCGGTGCTGCTGGCGGAGACACCGCGTCCGGGGGCACCGAGGGGGTCCCGGCGCACGGGGGAGGCGACGGGACAGGAGGGTGCGGCAGCCCCGGCGGGGAAGCGGTTAACGCCGGGCACCAGGAAACGGGAAGGAAGGGGCTGAGCTCGGCAGGAGCCGCACGGCGGAAGCCCCCCCGAGCCCGAGCGTTCCCCGTTCCCCCTTCCCCCTCCCGGGAGCCGCCCCCCTGCTGCAGCGATGTGACACGCCCCCTCTCCATCCCTCCCTCCCTTCCGTCGCCGTCCCCTCCCAGGAAGAAGCCGGAGTCGGCAGCGCCGCGGGCCCAGCATGGAGTAGGGCGGCCCGGGGCCGGGGCGAGGGCGGCGGCGGCGGGGGGACCCTGCGCCGAGATGCTGCAGGTGGCGGAGGAGGCCTTCCGCGGCGGCAACTTCGAGCTGGCGGCCGAGATCTACGGCTCGGAGCTGGCGGGGCTGCCGCAGCCCGAGCGGGGCCTGTGCCTCCGCCGCGCTGACGCGCTGGCCAGGGCCGGCCGCATGGCCGAGGCGCTGGACGCCTACGGCGCGGCGGCGCGGCTGGCGGCTGCGGCCCGAGGAGCTGCGGGAGCTGGCGGAGAGCGTCGCCCTCAGCATCCGCGACAAGGAGCTGCGCCTCCCGCCCTGGGGGAGCGGCGCGGCCGGCGGCGGCGGCGGGGCGGAGGGCGAGGGTCTGGGCGACCCGGCGTGCTGCCGCCCGCCCGAGCTCTTCGCCTGCCCGCTGTGCCGGCGGCTGCTGTGCGAGCCGGTGACCCTGCACTGCGGGCACACCCACTGCCGCCGCTGCGCCGAGCCCGGCGACTGCGGCCGCTGCCACCGCCCGCGCCGCC